>NC_052315.1:10457497-10737497 GCF_016432855.1 Salvelinus namaycush
GGTAGTTGAGCTAGATATGTACATATAACTTGGAATAAAGTGACAGATAATAAAACAGTAGCAGCAGCGTATGTGATGAGTCATAAAGGCTCAATGCAGATAGTTAAATAGTTAACTAAATACCTACCTGGACTAACTAATTAGCAGTCTTATGGCTTGGGTGTAGAAGCTGTTCAGGACATTTTTGGTCCCAGCAGAGAGGACAGTCTATGACTTGGGTGGCTGGAGTCTTTGATACTTTTGAGGGCCTTCCTCTGACACCGCCTGGTATAGAGGTCCTGGTTGGCAGGGAGCTTGGCCCCAGTTTGGTCGGTGATCAGGCCTACCACCGTAGTGTTGGCGGAAAACCTAATGATGGTGTTGAAGTCGTACAAAGCCACACAGTCATGGGTGAACAGGGAGTACAGGACAGGACTAAGCACCTACCCCTGAGGGTACCCCGTGTTGAGGGCCAGCGTGGCGGATGTGTTGTTACCTACCCTCACCACCTGGGGGTGGCCCATCAGGAAGTCCAGGATTCAGGTGCAGAGGGAGGTGTTTAGTCCCTGGGTCTTTAGCTTAGTGATGAGCTTTGAGGGCACTATGGTGTTGAAAGCTGAGCTGTAGTCAATGAACAGCATTTTCACGTAGGTGTTTGTTTTGTCCAGGTGGGAAAGGGCAGTATGGAGTGCAATAGAGATTGCGTTATCTGTGGATCTGTTGGGGCGGTATGCAAATTGGTGTGGGTCCAGGGTGTCTAGGATGATAGTGTGGATGTGAGCCATGACCAGCCTTTCAAAGCATTTCAAGGGCTACAGATGTGAGTGCTACGGGGCAGTAGTCATTTAGACAGGTTACCTTGGCGTTCCTGAGCACAGGGACCATGGTGGTCTGCTTAAAACATGTAGGTATTACAGACGGTCAGGGAGAGGTTGAAAATATCAGTGAAGAAACTTGCCAGCTGAATATACGTCCTGGTAATCTGTCTGGCTCTGAGGCCTTGTGAATGTTGACCTGTTTAAAGGTCTTCGGCCACAGAGAGTGTGATCACACGGTCATCTGGAACAACTGGTGCTCTTGCGCATGGTTCAGTGTTGCTTGTCTTGAAGCAGGTGTAGAAGGCATTTAGCTAGTGTGGTAGGCTTGCGTCACTGGGCAGCTCACATCTGGGTTTCCCTTTGTAATCTGTGATAGTTTGCAAGCCCTGCCACATCCAACGAGCATCTGAGCCAGTGTATGATGATTCAATCTTAGTCCTGTATTGATGCTTTGCCTGTTTGATGGTTTGTCAGAAGGCGTAGCGGGATTTCTTATAAGGGTGTGGATTAGTGTTCTGCTCCTTGAAAGCGGCAGCTCTAGCCTTTAGCTCAGTGCGGATGTTGCCTGTAATGTTTGGCTTCTGGTTGGGATATGCACGTACGATCAGTGTTTGGACAACTTCGAATATGCATTTATTTATGAAGCTGGTGACTGATGTGGTAAACTACTCAATGTCATTGGATGAATCACAGAACATATTCCAGTCTGTGCTAATGAAACCGTCCTGTAATTTAGCATCCGCTTCATCTTACTACTTCCATATTAAGCACGTAAATGGTATTTCATGTTAGAGTTTTTGCTTGTAAGCAGGAATCAGGAGGATAGAGTTATGTTCAGATGTGCCAAATGGAGGGCGAGGGAAAGCTTTGTATGCGTCTCTGTGTGTGGTGATCTAGAGGGTTTTTTTCCCTCTAGGTGACATGCTGGTAAAAATTTGGTAAAACAGAATTCAGTTTTCCTGCATTAAAATCACTGGCCATTAGGAGCACAGCCTCTGGATGAGCATTTTCTTGTTTGCTTATGGCCCTATACAGCTCTTAGTGCTTTTTCGCTGGACTGGATTTTGTTATTTTGCTGACTTTTTCCAAATCACAGGACAGTCATTAACATAAATTACTAAATTGTTCAAACGCTGTCAGTCTCAGTGGTATTGTGTTTATCAAATACAAGTATGTCACACTGCAAGAAACTCCAAAATGATGCTCTTCTCTTGTTAAAATCGTAATCTCACCTATCACTATCTTCAAGACACATATTAATAGCTCACTATGAGAAATAAAACATATGCATGAAGGCATGTGGGGTAGGATGGAGAGTTATATAGATTTTGGGGTAATTATCCCCACGTGAGGTCTGATGATGAAAAGGGAACATACACCCACACCTCTCTTGGGAGGGACACACACAGGTTGTCATCGTCCCCCCCCCCCCCCCCCCCCACACACACACACACACACGTCACTTTATAATAGCTGTGACAGGACTGAGAAGTCATATCCCCATTGATGTTATTTTCCTACACTGTCATCAGATTTCCAGGCTCTACCCAGTTACTTCTTCATTCATATTCATGAGGTGTCAGATTGGTCCCCAAGGGCCCTTCTACTGGCAGCCACAAGAAGCCCCTGGGCCAGCCAATACACTCCAATACCTACAAATCGTTACAGACATTCAGTGTCTTAATGTCGGTGCAAAATGTTACAATGGGTCTAAATTGGCTTTTGAATGACTCAGTAACAAAATGATATGGCCCTTAATCTGCTGTTTAAAAAAAGAAGAAAAGACATGATATAAATTGGACCAAAAAAAACCAAGTACCGACAGTGGCTTGCGAAAGTATTCACCCCCCTTGGCATTTTTTCTATTTTGTTGCCTCACAACCTGGAATTCAAATAGATTTTTTGAGGGTTTGTATCATTTGATTTACGCAACATTCCTACCACTTTGACGATGCAATTTTTTAAAATTGTGATACAAACAAGAAATAAGACAAAAAAACGAAGAACTTGAGCGTGCATAACTATTTACCCCCCCAAAGTCAAATCTTTGTAGAGCCACCTTTTGCAGCAATTACAGCTGCAAGTCTCTTGGGATATGTCTCTATTAACTTGGCACATCTAGCCACTGGGATTTTTGCCCATTCTTCAAGGCAAAACTGCTCCAGCTCCTTCAAGTTGGATGGGTTCCGCTGGTTACAGCAATCTTTAAGTCATACCACAGATTCTCAATTGGATTGAGGTCTGGGCTTTGACTAGGCCATTCCAAGACATTTAAATGTTTCCCCTTAAACCACTTATGTGTTGCTTTAGCAGTATGCTTAGGGTCATTGTTCTGCTGGAAGGTGAACCTCTGTCCCAGTTTCAAATCTCTGGAAGACTGAAACAGGTTTCCCTCAAGAATTTCCCTGTATTTAGCGACATCCATCATTCCTTCAATTCTGACCAGTTTTCCAGACCCTGCCGATGAAAAACATACCCACAGCATGATGCTGCCACCACCATGCTTCACTGTGGGGATGGTGTTCTCGGGGTGATAAGAGGTGTTGGGTTTGTGCCAGACATAGCGTTTTCCTTGATGGCCAAAAAGATACATTTTAGTCTCATCTAACCAGAGTACCTTCTTCCATATGTTTGGGGAGTCTCCCACATGCCTTTTGGCAAATTTTGCTTATTTCTTTCTTTAAAGCAATGGCTTTTTTCTGGCCACTCTTCCGTAAAGCCCAGCTCTTTGGAGAGTACGGCTTAAAGTGGTCCAATGGACAGATACTCCAATCGCCGCTGTGGAGCTTTGCAGCTCCTTCAGGGTTATCTTTGGTCTCTTTGTTGCCCCTCTGATTAATGCCCTCCTTGCCTGGTCCGTGAGTTTTGGTGGGCGGCCCTCTCTTGGCAGGTTTGTTGTGGTGCCATATTCTTTCAATTTTTTACTAATGGATTTAAATGGTGCTCCGTGGGATGTTCAAAGTTTCTGATATTATTTTATAACTCAACCCTGATCTGTACTTCTCCATAACTTTGTCCCTGACCTGTTTGGAGAGCTCCTTGGTCTTCATGGTGCCACTTGCTTGGTGGTGCCCCTTGCTTAGTGGTGTTGTAGACTCTGGGGCCTTTTGGAACTGGTTTATATATACTGAGATCATGTGACAGATCATGTGACACTTAGATTGCACACAGATGGACTTTATTTAGCAAATTATGTGACTTCTGAAGGTAATTGGTTGCACCAGATCTTATTTAGGGGCTCCATGGTAATGGGGGTGAATGCATATGTACGCACCACTTTTCCGTTAGTAATGTTTTTGAATTTTTTGAAACAAGTTCTTTTTTAATTTCACTTCACCAATTTGGACTATTTTGTGTATGTCCATTACATGCAATCCAAATAAAAATCGATTTAAATTACAGGTTGTAATGCAACAAAATAGGAAAAATGCCAAGGGGGGGTGAATAATTTTGCAAGGCACTGTACCTACCATGCTCTAGCTCTGTGGGAAGCTAATCAACTGATCATTAATTAATAAATAAGTAAACAAAGATATCAATTATTCATTAGCTTTGCCTACCCCTACTAGACCCCACTATGTGTGTGTGTGTGTGTGTGTGTGTGTGTGTGTGTGTGTGTGTGTGTGTGTGTGTGTGTGTGTGTGTGTGTGTGTGTGTGTGTGTGTGTGTGTGTGTGTGTGTGTGTGTGTGTGTGTGCGTGCGTGCGTCCGTGCGTGCGTGCGTGCGTGTGCGTGTGTGTGTGTTGGAGGCACTATCTAAGGAGGGGGTCCCCAGTGATGATCTGACAGGCCAACCACAGTCCCTTTACATGGCCAGTTGGGCCCAGCAAGACTCCTTTCAGTCTCGAGCCAGGCAAAGTGTGGGTGTGGTTTAAGTGGTTCGATTGGGGGTGGAGAGCAGTTGGGTACAGCCAGAGATTGGTACAATGGGGGTAGCTACAGTAGCTTTAGCTGAGCTGACAATATCAGCAAATGCCTAATGATCCTAGCTGCTATCTTATGCTGAACGAGGTTTATGCACAGAAGCATACATGATTGATAGAGCTTCCAGATTGTGGTGCTATAGAATTGCATATTGAAGAATTGTAGGATCTCTGTATACTGCAAACATACACATACTGTAGAATCGTTCTTGCAATCAACTTGAATCCACACATTACAATGGGTGTAGACTACTTTTCCAAGGCTACATTTGTCCCTGTTTCCAGTGATCATTACAATGGATGTAGACTACATTCCCTAGGCTACCTTTGTCCCGGTTTCTGGTGATCCGTTACAATGAATGTAGACTGCATTTCCTAGGTTACATTTGTACCTGTTTCTGGTGATCCACTTGAGCAGGTATCCAGGTTAAGTGGCTGGTCTAGAGGTCCCTGTGGAGAGACTGCTGCCATCAGGCTAACTCGGCTATTCCCCAGGGGTACGCGCAATGCTGTCGGAGGTGCGCAAAATGAAAATGTGATTGACATTTTTAAACAGTCCATTTAGATTTTCCAACGTGGCTGTACATTTGGGTGATGTTTTTTTCTCTTCTGAGTAGCCTCGTTTCACTGCCAAAAATAAAATTAAACCATCTAGTGTTCAGCGAAATAACAACACAATGTCAAATGCAGGTAGCCTAGTCAAATAATTAACATCCAATCACATTAACCATTACTCTCTCCCGGGAATTCCACTAACGGTCTGTATGTAGCCAAACGTACAGTAGATGCTGCTCATTCCGTTTGCTCGAAAATTGATAAATGGTAAAAAAAAAGTAAGGCCCACGTCCATAGAGACACATACCAGCTCTACTGGTAGTACTGCTACTACCAGCAGTACTACCAGCAGTACTACACCTGCCCCTGTTGACATCACAAGTTTTTCTGCTTCCACGAGCACATCAAATGCTAGCATCAGTAATTCTACATTTGTTGCTAGCCCAGCTAGCATGGACACTGACAGTTGTGAATCTGATGCAGCCGAAGAGCTACTGCCCCCTTACCCGGGAAAGCACCGAAGAACAGAGAGGGACGTTGGACCATAAAAGAGCGCATGATGAGAACTACATTGATTTGGGGTTCACTTATATTGGGAGTAGTGCCTTTCCTCAGCCACAGTGTGTTATATGTTCAAAAGTGCTATCTCACAACTCGATGAAACCTTCACTCTTGAGCAGACATTTAGAAACGATTTGAAAAATAAGCCACGGGAGTTTAAGTAAGACATGTATAAAAGCAACAGATACCATTAATAAGAAGGGGCCAGAAGCGTCTTATATGGTGAGCCACCGAGTGGATAGGACAGGCAAGCCCCATACTATTGTGGAGGACTTAATTCTTCATGCTGGGACAATGCTGGGGGAAAGGCCAACAAAACTATACAGACAATGCCTTCATCAAACAACACTGTTTCACGACACATCAGTGGCATGGCAGGAGATGTTTTGAAAAAATTACTGCTTCGCATACCAGGCAGTGAATTCTATGCGTTACAGCTGGATGAGTCAACAGACGTGGCGGGCCTGTCACAGCTCCTGGTATATGTCCATTACATTTATGGGGGTCAATTAAGGAAGACATCCTATTCTGCAAACCACTGGAAACCAGGACAACAGGAGAGGATGTTTTTAAGGTACTGGACAGCTTTGTGACATCAAATGGACTTTAGTGGTCAAGATGTGTTGGTATCTGTACTGATGGAGCAAAAGCCATGACAGGGAAGGGAATGCTGCCAAGGGAATGCCTGACAGCTTGAAAGACATTTTGGACACAACAGTGAAAATGGTTAACTTTGTTAAAGCAAGGCCCCTGAACTCTCGCGCCCATGTAATGCTTTTACAACATACAGAAGTGCGCTGGTTATCAAGGGGCAAAGTATTGACACATTTTTTTAAATTAAGAGACGAGCTTAAAGTTTCCTTTACTGACCATAATTTTAACTTGTCTGACCGCTTGCATGATGACAAGTTTCTCACACGACTGGCCTATCTGGCTGATGTTCTCGTCTGAATGATCTGAATCTAGGATTACAGAGACTCTCCGCAACTATATTCAATGTGCGGGACAAAATTGAGGCTATGATTAAGAAGTTGGAGCTCTTCTCTGTCTGCATTAACAAGGACAACACACAGGTCTTTCCATCATTGTTCTTGTGTGCAAATGAACTCAAGCTTACGGACAATGTCAAATGTGATCTAGTGAAGCACCTGAGTGAGCTGAGTGTGCAATAACACAGGTACTTTCCCAAAACAGATGACACAAACAACTGGATTCGTTATCCCTTTCATGCCTTGCCTCCAGTCCACTTACCGATATCTGAAAAAGAGAGCCTCATCGAATTTGCAACAAGCGGTTCTGTGAAAATAGAATTGAATCAGAAGCCACTGCCAGATTTCTGGATAGGGCTGCACTCAGAGTATCCTGCGTTGACAAATTGTGCTGTTAAGACACTGATGCCCTTTGCAACTACGTACCTATGTGAGAGTGGATTCTAGGCCCTCACTAGCATGACAACTAAATACAGGCACAGACTGTGTGTGGAAAGGGATTTAAGACTGAGACCCTCTCCAATACAACACAACATTGCAGAGCTATGTGCGACCTTTCAAGCACACCGTTCTTATTAAACTGTGGTGAGTTATTCCCAATTTCCGATGAGCAAATAAGGTTTTATATGTAAGAAGGGGCGCCAACAGGGATTTTGGGCCCCATAAAAATATATCTATTTGGGCCCCACCACCACAGGCCACACCAACCCTGCTCAGTTGCTGTAACCACACACCTCCAGAACCCACACACACCTCCAGAACTCCAGAAGCTTTAAATAAGTCTACCTTTGCAGGCTTGCAACTCTCTTGTAGTCCAATATTTACTGTATGATATTTACTGACAGTGAGCTGTGAAAATATAACACCGTGCAGACATGCATGCAACATTCTGCATACAGTGGAATTCACTATTTGATGCAAGACTGATACCCTCTATAAGAAATGTGCTAAAGGCCTTTTACAGTCTAAATGTAATTTTAATGGAAAAATTCTTGAATGGAAAATTCTCTTAACATTAATGAATAACTTAAAAATAAATATAACTTAAATATACATTAACCTCTTTAATTAAAATCAATTAACATTATCATCTATAGAATGATATAACAAACAAAATAATAAAATCTGCAGCAGATTTTTGAACTAAGTATACATACCAACTAGAAAATAAGCAGCTGTAAAAGTGGAAATGGAAAATGGAAAACAAAATGGAAATGGAAATGAAAAGGCCTGATGGTGGCGCTAGAGGAAAGGTCAAGAGGTCACCAAATCAATAGATTTCTTCCACTTGGGGTCATGATTGTGCACAACAAATTGTATGGCAATCCAGGCATTACTTTGAGATATATATTTTTCTCAGTCTGTTCTCAGTCTTGTTCTCAGCATGTGGGCATCATGTGTGTAGTGATCCAATATCCATAGCCATGCCATTTAACAGTTATCACTGGCCCTTGCTCCTTACTCACCAAGAGCCCAGCGCCAAACCTTCTTGCTAGCAAAGTCACTGATCAAGTCTTTGAAGTCCAGCTTTCTAGCTAATTGACTTTCAATGGACAGCATGGCAAGACTGCAAAGCCTGTCCTGGGACATAGTGGACCTCAAATAGTTTTTTTTATCAGTTTTAGCTTACTGAAAGCTCTCTCGCCACCAGCAACAGTCACGGGCAGTGTGCAAAATATACGTAAAGCAATGCACACTTCTCCAAAAATGCTTTGCAGCTGCATCTTACAAATTGCATTCAGGAGACCAAGAGGGGACAAGTAAGGGGGGAAAGTGGCAGCATATACAGTTTTCAGGTGTCTTACTTCATTTTGAAACTCAGGTGTAAGATCTCTGGAATACTTCATGATCAGTGGTTGGCACACAGAAGGGACTTTATCCTCACTAATCTGCCCAACTTTCAGAATAGCAGAACAATTTTTGCAATGGTGTGGAACCTAGTGTCCAAGTCACTTATGATGTTGTCCATAGCAGTAAAAAAACACTGTGTTCCGAAACACCATTGCTGCACTGTCCTGAGCTGTCTCCTCTTGAGAGGTTTCATCATGGAATCTCCTCCTTTTCCTGTGGCGGCTGTGTTCCTTGCTAAATTGAGGTGCAACTTCCACTACAGCCTGGGATTCAATCCCAGGCTGTGTCACAACTGGCCATGACCAGGAGTCCCATATGGCGGCGCACAATTGGCCCAGTGTCGTCCGGGTTAGGGGAGGGTTTGGCCGGGGGGAATTTACTTGGCTCATCAAGCAACTCCTTGTGGCGGGCCAGGTGTCTGCAGGCTGACCTCAGTCGTCAGTTGAACGGTATTTCATTTACATTACATTTAAGTCATTTAGCAGACGCTCTTATCCAGAGCAACTTACAAATTGGAAAGTTCATACATATTCATCCTGGTCCCCCCGTGGGAATTGAACCCTGGTCCCCCCCGTGGGAATTGAACCCACAACCCTGGTGTTGCACGCGCCATGCTCTACCAACTGAGCCACATGGGGCCGTTTCCTCCGACACATTGTTGCAGCTGTCTTCCGGGTTCAGCAAGTGTTAAGGTGTTAACTTCTTGACGCACGGATCCCTTTAGCGGGATCATTTTCGTAAACAACCGCTGAATTGCAGAGTGCCAAATAAATAAAAAATAATAAAAATATTTATAATCATGAAATCACAAGTGAAATATACCAAAACACAGCTTAGCTTGTTGTTAATCCACCTTTCGTGTCAGATTTTGAAAATATGCTTTACAGCGAAAGCAATCCAAGCGTTTGTGAGTTTATCAATCACTAGACAAAACAGTAAGAACAGCTAGCCGCAAATTAGCTTGGTCACGAAAGTCAGAAAAGCAATCAAATTAATCGCTTACATTTGATGATCTTCAGATGTTTGCACTCACGAGACTCCCAGTTACACAATAAATGTTATTTTTGTTCGATAAAGATTATTTTTATAACCAAAAACCTCCATTTGGTTTGCGTGTTATGTTCAGAAAATCTCGCTCATTTCTCAAAATAAAAGCTTGAAACTATGTCTAAAGCCTGGTCACAGCCTGAGGAAGCCATTGAAAAAGGAATCTGGTTGATACCCCTTTAAATGGAGGATGGGCAGGCAATGAAACAGGGATTTTTCCAAATAAAAGGCACTTCCGGGTTGGATTTCCTCAGGTTTTCGCCTGCAAAATCAGAAACTTTAGAGTGTTTTCTATCCTAATCTGTCAATTATATGCATATTCTAGCATCTGGGCCTGAGAAATAGTCCGTTTACCTTGGGAACGTTATTTTTCCAAACATAAAAATAGTGCCCCTAGCTGAACGAGGATAAAGAAGCATGGCTTTGGCGGGTCATGTTTCGGGGGACTCGACCATTGCCTCTCCTGAGCCCATTGGGGAGTTGCAGCGATGAGACAAGATCATAATCACTCAATTAGAGAGAAAAAGGGGTAACAATAACAACAACCCCCCCCCCCCAAATAAAAAAAAAATAATAATATATCCCTTATGTTCCTTCCATAATACACTGTACAGTGAAGCGTATAGGGGTTTGGACAGCTTCAAATAGCTATGTTCTGTGGCTGATTGTAGGCAGTGGCGATTTTAGCATGTACATTTTGGTGGGAAAAAACAAGTGGAATGCATGCCAGCAAAACCACTACACAACACAACACTAAACAATACATTAATTGCACTAAAACGGTGACTAACTGTGCCCACAAATGGTGCCCACAAACTGGGCCTACATAAAGCTGTCCCAGCAGCAGTCCCAACATCTTACCGCTGCTACACCTGGCAGTCAGCGGAACCTTGTTTGCCAGCGAAACAGTTCATTCAGCCTCATTTACTGCCTTTTAAAAAAACATAGCTGATATGGCTGACTTGCTTAAACAAATATGGTTTCTAATGACAGTTGAGATGTACAAACTACGGCATAAGGGGACGAGAAGAGGATAAGAGGCAATCCGTAATTTCGATGAAGACTTTAATGAGCGAGCTGACGGACGTAGTCAATATAACTATTTGTTTAGCACTTTTGAAATGTACAGCGACAGAATTCAGAACATGAGCCGTTCTTACAGTGTTCTCCCTGTACACCAAGTCAGAACTGTAGGATAAATAAAGGTGGTATATAAGCAGACAATGAAAGCTCTTACAATATTCGATGATTACATTTCTTTAAAACAGGTTATAGGCTACATGTGCACCACTCACTCAGAACAGTAGGCGAAATTAAGAGGGGTAAATAGACCAAATTATTAGGGTGAGGCACATGGGCTACTAACATCTTACTACACAACATACACTTAATATTAATTTATTAGCTACAGTATACATATCTCCCTGGCATATTACATAATTTATGTAGCAGCATACAATACATTTTTGGACTCACCCTCTTGTGCTGTGCTCACTTGAACAGGAATGTGGCGCGGCGGTACTTTGTGGGCAAATTTTGTCATCAGTCTGGCATTCTCTTATGGTGTTTTCAATACAACTGTGAACTCTAAAAAAACAAGGTTGAATCATGATGACGTCATTGATCTTCAGGTCGTAGCTCTAGAAATAGGCCGGATTTACAATTCCGAGTTGGATGACCGTTCAAAACTTATTTTCCCAGTCAGAGCTTGTTTATTCCTGACTTCCCACTTAACTTGACTTCAGTGAGTTCAAGATGTTGCAGTTCCGAGTTAACAATTGTTTTGAGCGTGGCATAAATCAGGTTTCATTGACAGCATGGCCAATGTTTAATATCTATCATTTTAAAATTGGAAAAGAGCCCCTTAATCCCAGATTTGGGACCACACAGCCACTGATTCCTTCCAAACCAGTCATTGTTGAATTTGCGATTTCCAACTTGTTGTGTAATGTTTATGTTCAATTGCCGATGAGCACCGATACGTTTTATCTATAATTTCTCTTCCTTATTTATTTTCATGTGACAAGGATTGAAAAGGATTCGCCAGTAGATTGTTGACTTGATTCATGATGATGACTGCTAGCTAAGATTTTGAAAGTATGATGTTGACATGATCAGTCCAATCAAAGCTACTGTACATACAGTATAACGTGATTTGACATCATTTTATCTGTGGCCAATGACCTTGAGGCTTCTTGGATGGACACTTCTAATGTAACTCTATGACAGCACCCAAAGCGCAACATTTTTCGAGGTCTACCCTTAGACTTGGCGGTGACGTAGTCTTGCCTTACTCAAGAAAACAAAAAAGAGACCATGTTTTTATGCTGCTTTATTTTATTTTTTTTATTTTTTTTAATCCCCTTTTCTCCCCAATTTTCGTGGTATCCAATCGCTAGTAATTACTATCTTGTCTCATCGCTACAACTCCCGTACGGGCTCGGGAGAGACGAAGGTCGAAAGCCATGCGTCCTCCGAAGCACAACCCAACCAAGCCGCACTGCTTCTTTAACACAGCACGCCTCCAACCCGGAAGCCAGCCGCACCAATGTGTCGGAGGAAACACCGTGCACCTGGCCCCCTTGGTTAGCGCGCACTGCGCCCGGCCCGCCACAGGAGTCGCTGGAGCGCGATGAGACAAGGATATCCCTACCGGCCAAACCCTCCCTAACCCGGACGACGCTAGCCCAATTGTGCGTCGCCCCACGGACCTCCCGGTCGCGGCCGGCTGCGACAGAGCCTGGGCGCGAACCCAGAGACTCTGGTGGCGCAGCTAGCACTGCGATGCAGTGCCCTAGACCACTGCGCCACCCGGGAGGCCTATGCTGCTTTATTAAGTCAATGATATGTTGTTGTTTTTTACATTGTTTGCAAACTGATATGTGACATGTATTAATGCCAAAATAACATGCAAAACAGGGACTGTGAAGAGACCTCTAGTGGCATGTCTTCTGGGGTATGCATGGGTGTCCAATAAGTTGTGCCAGTAGTTCAAATAGACAGCTTGGTGCATTCAACATGTCAATACCTCTCAGAAATATAAGTAGTGATGAAGTCAATCTCTCCTCCACTTTGAGCCAGGAGAGATTGACATGCATAGCATTAATGTTAGCTCTCTGTGTACATCCAAGGGCCAGCTGTGCTGCCCTGTTCTGAGCCAATTTGTGGCACCTGACCACACGACTGAACAGTAGTCCAGGTGCAACAAAACTAGGGACCTGCCTTGTTGATAGTGCTGTTAAGAAGGACAGACTTCTCCCCATCTTAGCTACTGTTTTCTCAATATGTTTTGACCATGACAGTTATCAATCCAGGGTTACTCCAAGCAGTTTAGTCACCTCAATTTGCTCAATTTCCACATTATTTATTACAAGATTTAGTTGAGGTTTAGGGTTTAGTGAATGATTTGTCCCAAATACAATGCTTTAAGTTTATGAAATATTTAGGACTAACTTATTCCTTGCCACCCATTCTGAAACTAACGGCAGCTCTTTGTTAAGTGTTGCAGCCATTTCAGTCTCTGTAGTCACTGACGTAGACACACTGGCTTTAGTCAAAGCCATGTCGTTAGTAAAGATTGACAAAAGTAAGGGGCCTAGACAGCTGCCCGAGGGAATTCGTGATTCTACCTGGATTATGTTGGAGAGGCTTCTATTAAAGAACACCCTATGTGCTCTGTCATACAGGTAACTCTTTATCCACAATATAGCAGGGGGTGTAAAGCCTATAACACATACATTTTTCCAGCAGCAGACTATGATCAATAATCAATCAAAAGCCGGACTGAAGTCTAACAAAACAGCCCACATAATTTTTTTATCATCAATGTCTCTCATCCAATCATTATTAATTTGTGTAAGTGCTGTGCTTGTTGAATGTCCTTCCCCAGAAGCGTGTTGAAAGTCTGTAAAATAACATTGTATCTGGTCAAACACAATGTTTTCCAAAACCTTACTAAGGGTTGGTAACAGGCTGATTGGATGGCTATTTGAGTCAGTAAAGGGGGCTTTACTATTCTTAGGTAGCGGAAGGTCTTTTGCTACCCTGAGGGTATACACTTTCTAGTAGGCTTAAATTGAAGGTGTGGCAATATCATCTGCTATTATCCTCAGTAATTTTCCATCCAAGTTGTCAGACCCCCGTGGCTTGTCATTGTTGATAGACAACAATAATTTTTTTACCTCTTCCACACTCACTTCACGGAATTCAAAATTACAACGCTTGTCTTTCATAATTTGGTCAGATATACTTGGATGTGTAGTGTCAGCGTTTGTTGCTGGCATGTCATGCCTAAATTTGCTAATCTTGCCAATGAAAAATCATTAAAGTAATTGGCAATATCAGTCGGTTTTGTGATGAATGAGCCATCTGATTCAATGAATGATGGAGCTGATGGAGCTGAGATGAGGTTCAATTCTCTAAATGTGTCACGACTTCCACCGAAGGTGGCTCCTCTCCCTGTTTGGGCGGCACTCGGCGGTCGTCGTCACCGGCCTACTAGCTGCCAACGATTCCTTTTCCCTTTTCTGTTGGTTTTGTCTTTATTGTTTTCACCTGTTCCTTGTTTGTGGTTCATTCGGGGCTATTTAAGCCTTCAAGGCCCACCTGCTTTTGTGCGGGCTTATTTTCTGTTCTGTCAGTGGAGGTTTGTGTTCTTTTCCATTACGGATTGTTTGGTGTCCTGTTTTGTTGGTCATTTTTGCCTGTTGTTTTGGCGTGACCATTTTTGGAAAAAATACGTATTTTCTGGAACCTCTGCTCTCTGCGCCTGACTCCACACCCACCACTCCTAGCTAACGTGACAGAAGCCTGCACCATAGCATGGAGTCAGCAGGAGCAGCTGCGCCCCCCCCTCCCATCTATGGAAGAGCGTGTCCTCCATCACACGGCCATCCTACACCGAATAGGGACGGCGATGGACCAGATGATGGAGAGAATGGACCGATGGGAGAGGAGTGGTCTCCCTACCTCGTCTCCAGCTCCTCCTCCGCCTGCTCTACCTACTTCTCCGGCGGCGGCCGGACCCAGCGCTCTTCGGCTCGCGCCCCCGAGGGAGTACAATGGAACGGCGGCCGGGTGCAAGGGATTCTTGCTCCAGCTAGAGCTGTACCTGGCTACCGTTCGCCCGACTCCTTCTGGAGAGGAGAGTGTGAGCGTCCTCGTCTCATGTCTGACGTGCAGAGCCCTGGAGTGGGCCAACGCGGTTTGGGAGAGTCCAGACTCCGCAAGGGACCACTACCCTGAGTTCACCCGCTGGTTCCAGGCTGTGTTCGACCACCCACCAGAGGGCCGAGCGGCGGGTGAACGGCTGTTCCACCTTAGGCAGGAGACTAGGAGCGCGCAGGACTTCGCGCTGGAGTTTCGGACCCTGGCCGCTGGAGCGGGGTGGAACGACAGGACCACTACCGGTGTAGCCTCCGGGAGGACGTCCGCAGGGAGCTAGCTTGTCGGGACGCCACCCTCACCCTGGACGAGCTCATAGACATGTCGATCCGACTGGACAACCTGCTAGCTGCCCGCGGGCGTCCAGAGCGGGTCCTGTTTGTTCCACCCCCCAGCCCTCCTGCTCCAACACCCATGGAATTAGAGGGGGTCGCATCTAGGGGAACCGGAGGAGGGGGCTCCTTCTGCACCAGTTGTGGTCGGAGAGGGCACACTGCCGATCGGTGCTGGAGGAGCTCGTCTGGGAGTCGAGAGGGCAGGAAGAGCACTTCTCGGACACCCCAGGTGAGTCAGCACCAGACTCACCCAGAGCTACCTGTTGGTCACATGTTCATACTAATCTCTTTTCCTGAGTTTTCCCCCTCTTTCCAGCATAAGGCGCTAATCGATTCAGGTGCAGCTGGGAACTTTATGGATCGCGGACTAGCTCTTAGTTTAGGGATTCCGCTGGTGCCGATAGGCCAACCCTTCCCCGTGCACTCCCTAGATAGCCGACCGTTAGGGTCAGGGCTGGTCAGGGAGGCCACGGTTCCACTGGACATGGTAACGCAGGGGGGTCATAGGGAGCGGATTAGTCTCTTCCTTATTGATTCGCCTGCGAGTGGTGTTGGGGATTCCCTGGCTGGCTAGTCACAACCCTAGGATTTCATGGAAACAGGGGGCTCTAAAGGGGTGGTCAGAGGAGTGTTCAGGTAGGTGTATAGGAGTTTCCATCGGTGCAACGACGGTGGAGAGTCCAGACCAGGTTTCCACTGTGCGCATTCCCTCAGAATATGCCGATTTGGCTATCGCCTTCTGTAAAAAGAGGGCGACCCAATTACCACCTCATCGACGAGGGGATTGCGGCATAAACCTCCAGCTAAACGCAGCACTTCCCAGGAGTCACGTGTACCCACTGTCACAGGAGGAGACAGTGTCTATGGAGACATATGTCGCTGAATCTCTGGGACAGGGGTACATTCGGCCCTCAACGTCACCTGTCTCCTCGAGTTTCTTTTTTGTGAAGAAGAAGGAGGGAGGTCTGCGTCCGTGCATTGATTATAGAGGTCTAAATTCCATCACAGTGGGGTTTAGTTATCTCTTATCGCTACGGCGGTGGAATCATTTCACGGAGCACGCTTTTTCACAAAACTGGATCTCAGGAGCGCATAACTTGGTGCGTATCCGGGAGGGAGATGAGTGGAAGACCGCGTTTAGTACCACATCTGGCCATTATGAGTACCTTGTCATGCCGTATGGGTTGAAAAATGCTCCAGCCGTCTTTCAATCCTTCGTAGACGAGATTCTCAGGGACCTGCACGGGCAGGGTGTGGTGGTATATATCAATGATATCCTGATCTATTCCGCCACACGCGCCGCGCATGTGTCTCTGGTGCGCAAGGTACTTGGGCGACTGCTGGAGCATGACCTGTACGTCAAGGCTGAGAAATGTGTGTTCTCCAAACAAAACTAGAGTCATCGGCATACATTGACACTTTTGTTTTTATCCCCTGGATTTCTAACCCTTTGATATTTTTGTTGGATCTAATTTTAATAGCTAGCATTTCAATGGCCATAATAAATAGATATGGAGACAACGGACAACCTTGTTTTAATCCTTTTAAAAGTAACCATTATTTACTATTTTACATCTGTGTTTGCTGTACATAACTTTAACACGTTGTATAAGAGATTCACCAAAATTAAAGTAATCCAGGCATTTATATATAAATTCTAGTCGTACTTTATCAAACGCCTTTTCAAAATCTGCTATGAAGACCAGACCTGGTATCTTTGATGTTTCGTAATGTTCAATTGTTTTTGTCGTATATTATATCCAATATATCATCCATGTAAAAAACCTGTCTGATCAGGATGAATAATATCTAGTAAAACCATTTTTATTCTATGTGCTATGCATTTCGCCCAGATTTTCACATCACAACAAGTGTTAGAGGCCTCCAGTTTTTTAAAGGGACAGGATCTTTATACTTACCACCTGGGTGCTTTTTTAGTAGTAATGAAATCAGATCTTCTTGTTGAGTACCGAAATGTCTACCATTTGTATAAGAGTAATTAAAACATGCTAATAATAGATCTTTGAGTACATAAAAAAAAGTCTGATATACCTCTACTGGTATACCGTCAAGCCCTGGTGTTTTTCCAGATTGAAAAGATTTTATTGCCTCAAAAGGTTCCTCTTGGCCTTCACACAGGTCTTTCTGTAAATTTGTTCATTTTACATTATTATTATTATTATTATTATTATTAGGATAGAAATCCTTACAGTTAACATTATTCAGTGGAAATTGAGGAGGCTGAAAAGAAAACATATGCTTAAAATCTCTTTCAAAATATAATTCCAAGTTTGTGTAAATTATCTTTGGTAGAATTTCTATGTTGAAGATTCAAGAAAAATTTGGGGCATTTTTCACAACTTTCCATCCAATTCGCTTTATGTTTGTAATATATTACACTTGATCGTTCTTGAATAAGTACCTCCATTTCTTTTTGTTTTTCCTCTAAACTATTTTGTTCCTCTATAGTACAGTTTCCATTACCATCTATCTGTGCTGTTACTTCCTCTATTTTCTTTATTAGCCTAATCTCTTTTGGCCTAAACTTATTTTGTTTTAATGATGACTATTCTATTGAATGGCCTCTAAACGTACATTTGAAAGTGTCCCATACAATAAGAGGATCTGCTGTACCTACGTTGTACAAAAAAAAGTCAATTATGAATTATTTTGTCTTAGTTAAGAACAATATGTCATCCAATAGGCTTTGATAAAATGTCCAATATCCCCGTCCACGTGGACATTCTGTAAGAATTATATGGAGGCTAATTAGATGGAGATCCGATAGCATTCGGTCTCCTATTAATACTTTTTTAAACTTTTGATGCCAGCAAGAACGAGACTAGGAAGTAGTCAAGACGGCTAGCTTGATTAAGCCTCCTCCATGTCGATCTCACTAGATTAGGGTTTTTCAACCTCCATATATCCACAAGTTGTAATGTATCCATGATATTTGTGATCTCCTTAAGTGCTTGAGGGTGAAAGTTTGTAGAATGATTTCCTTTACGATCCATTGAGGTACTTTAAACCGTATTATAATCTCCCACCATAATAATAGATTATTTCGTTGCTTGTGAGCTTTTCGAAAAAATGTGGATCATCATTATTTGGCCCATATAGATTAATTAGCCAGATCTGTTTTTGGTCCAATACCATATTTAAAATAATCCATCTTCCTTGCGGATCTGTTTGCACAGTTTGCACAATCGGATCAAAATTTGTATTAATTAGTATAATCACCCATTTTGAGTTTCTTTGCCCATGACAAAAATCTATTTCTCCCTCCCAGTCCTTTTCCCACCCAACCTCATCTATATTTGTAGAATGAATTTCCTGTAAACAATAGACATTATATTCTTTATTTTTTAGCAATGTAAAAATTTATATTTTTTACGATCTGCTAAGCCATTACAATTATAACTTGCTATACTTATTTCCCCACTTACCATAATGATACCCAAGTTTCAATTATACTTACCACAACCAATGTTTATAAACTTACCGTTAAAAAGCACCATGATGATTAAGTGTACATATAGCTGTACCATAATAATTTGCACTGTTAAGCATACTGTAGCTGCAACTTTGTAAACCTCCAATTGTCCTAATATTCCACCCACTAAAACCTCCCCCCATATCTAGGTCTGTTGTCACTAAGACCATCAGACCATCTCCCTGACTCATGACGCACCTTTGCGTCCTAAGGCAAACCCTTGGCTGCCAATTGGCATTGGCCAGAGGGAAATATGGGCAGTCCCATGATAACATAAATATCTATGAGGATGCTTAAGAGACCTAACCAAATAGCATGGAAAACAGTCAGAAAAAAATAAATAGTAACAATAATAGATAATATTAATAGAAATATATAACAGCACAATCTTATAAATGCATGCACATATTTAGAAAGTCCTAGCAAGACTATAAGCATATCAGCCCAGCCTGCTCACTTCATTCGATTCAATTGTTCAAATGAAATTTGAAAGAATGAAGAGAAAACAACCTGAACATATCACAGGACCAGTCCTTTTTTATGTCCATTACATGTAAGACATGTTTCACGTAGTCCTCCTGTTGTATTCCGACAAAAAAAAGAAGAAGGAGGAAAAAGGAACATAGATTCCAATGGCCACTAATGACTACAAGTAAAAATGTGTCTTAGGCATCACATTATATCCTGTTGTTTTCCTTTTGTACAATGATAGGCACATGGTTGTGCCTATCTATCCACGGTTTTTGGTTTGGATAAGTTCTAGTATTGGTTTCCTTACCGTAAACAGTCTAAGGACAAAGTAATACAGGTAAGGAAACCAATATGTTGAATGTTGGATGAACTTTCCTTTCAAAGAGGTGTACACTAATTATGATAAATGCAGAGCCCAAATGACACACATAATCTGTTATGTCTAGCCTGACATAACATAATCTGTTGGTGGTCTGCTTATCCCTTTCCCCTCCCCCCTTTTCTGTGGTGACTGTGTGACTGACTCTTGGGTACAGCTAGTCCCAGTGCAGTCTCTCTCACGTCTCTCTCCCCTGGTTGATAGTTTAATTACCCCAGATAAATCCATTGGCAATTTGTCATGCTGTGTAAGTGTCTCTTCCCTCCCTCTGCTCCCCCTCACTGGTTCTAACTAAGCCCCTGTAATGAATCACTGATCACCCAGTCTATAAAGACAATCTCCAGCACATTATCCCCTAATTACCCCACACTAGTAGAGGGTCTGATTCTGGCCAGCAGGGGGCACTCTGGGGAGTGGAGTCCTCACATAGTTGAAGTCAATCTAATCAAGTGTAGGCCAATTTTTGTTATATGTGTTCTGTATGTTTTTATGGGATAAAATGTTTGCTGCCTTGTCTGGCTATTTTTTCTGTCAGATGTTCAGTCCAATGGAGTTTCAGTCAGCGACCATTGACCATCTCCTTGTCCAATGGATCCAAAATGGAGAGGTAGTTTGAAAGTCTGCTGGCTGGGGCAGGGATCAAATAGAAGCTGTCTTGTTCTCCATCTCTACCTCCTGTTTGGCAGAGAAGCCATCTTGTTTTCCATCTCTTCTACCCGTTTGGCAGAGAAGCCATCTTGTTCTCCATCTCTTCCTCATGTTTGGCAGAGTAGGGTCTAAATGGTTCTCCTGTAGAGTGTTTCGGCCACGGCAGAAAATGGAGGCCTAACTCCCTATCTCACTCCCAGAGTAATTTGCAGATCCTATACGGGGGCGTGTCACCGCGGACCAAAGATGAAAATTGGAATTGGCAGCCGACATGGAACAGGGTCAGGGGATTTGGTCTCGACACACACAGATTGTGTGATGGGGGCACATCTGGTTTACAAGGGGGTCTGTTAAAACAATGGAATTAGGGGTGTATAATAGTCGAGGAATGTGATTCCAGTCTTTGCAACATGATACAGAACTCTGCTAGATGTGTTAATGTTTTTAACATTTTTTGGAACATCTCCACATCCTAGATACACTCCACTGATTTCACTCTGATATAGAATGAGCTGATCCAAATATAAACGTGGATTTGTGGGAGGGTTTAGACACAGGTCAGAGTGTTTTGGGGATTCAGAGTGATGAAGCAGATTTACTAAACAGTGTGTGAGCTGGGACAGAAAAGTTCCCGTAGTGCTTGGTCTCGAACTGAGAAAAGAGTAATGAAAAGGGTCTCTAGATCACACAGCATCGGCCATTTTTAACATATGCCTAGACATCGCTTTCTCACAAATGTGCGAGATCTCATCACTTATTTAATAACCTTTTTAGTATAGCCTAAATAATGTTTTCTAGAATACCTTTTTAATGTTTACCCAACTTTATCTGGGGTACTAAATCTTATGCTTGAACAAAATCCTCTATGGTAGTTTTGGGATCCTGGTGTCCGTTTTTTGTCAGTGTGGAGGTGAAAGCCTGTCAGAAATGGTTAGCTTCTCCAGTGAAACTACTTCTTTGCATCTTAAAGCTCCAGGTCTTGCCCTGTGTCTGCACAATTTATTTCTATCCTCTTGTTTCTCTCCTTTTGTTTAGATAAAGCGAAGGATTAGGGAAGATTTGCCCCCATAAAGTAGTGGTTTGATAGGCTTTTATCCCTCCATGTTGCTAAAGCTGTGTCTCCCCTGGATTAGGCTGCCACAATAGAAACCCTTGTGCTAGGCCGTAGCCCGAGGGTGGACAACCAAACACTGGCTTTGGGAGAAAGGGAGGAAACAAACCTGCCAACTTCGATATGTCAAGTTGGCCAGAGGAACCGTTCGCCAGAGTGGCTGTGTAGCATGTATGGTGGTGTGTAGGATATGTGATACGGGTGTATCTTGATCAGGGCTTCCCCATTCCAGTCCTGGAGGTCCGAAACACTTCTGTTTTTTATACTCTCCTTCTTATCAGGGATTAATTCATACCTGGAACACCAGGTGGGTGCAATTAACTACCAGGTAGAAACAAAAACCAGAAGTGCTTCAGCCCTCCAGGCAGATCTAGATTCTACAGGGTCCATTGGAGTCAAACCCTTCAAGGGTGCTATTGACACAGAATATCCAGTACCCATTACTAGTACCCAATATGACTTAAAATCAACTTATCCCTACCTTTCTGGTTACACTATAAAATACAGAGCTAATAGGGGCACCAGGGTCCTATTTATGTCAGTTATTATGAGTATTAACACCAATGATTCTCAACCTACGCACCTGTTGAGATGAGTTGCTATGAGGTCTGTGGTTACCCTAAGAGTTGTACTGCCCAGGAATCCTATGGCAAAATGATGCCTTATATCTTTCATATTTAAAATAATCAACAGGGCAATGGACGCTAGGAGCTAACTGAATCCCATTGTGATGCAGGGAGGGACAGTATTTGGTAGGCAGACACTATTTGGCATGAAAGGCCCATATTTATAAAGTGCCCCAGGAGTGCTGATCTAGGATCAGTTATATATTTTAGATCATGATGAATATGATTATTATAGACAGGGAGGACCTGATCCTAGATCAGCACTAGATCAGCACTGCTTGATAAACACGTGCCCAGATTTTCTATGGTTTGATATCTTTTGAATGCAAGCATGCAGTGTCACTTTTGTCTCTTAAAGGTCAAATGCAGCCATTTTATCTCAATATTAAATCATTTCTGGGTACTGTGATTGTTTTCAATTAAAATCGTCAAACACAAACAAAAAAAGCTTCTTAGCAAAAAGCTATTTCTCAAGTAAGAATTTTGCTAGAACTGTCTGGGAATGGTCTGAGTGGGGAGGGGGAAACGTTATTGGCAGAGTAACCTAACGTAGCAGGCGTAAAATAAACTATATACCCTACATACTGGTCATGACGAAAATCAAAATAACTGTTCGGGGAGGTACTCTTCTGCACTGTTCGACCAATCCAAGACTGAGTGTCGCCTTGTTAACATCCAAGAGCGGAAGTCGTGTCACAGGCTCTCTTTACATTTCCCCTGAAAACCGGAACATCCGGTTGTTGGGGACTCAGCTGAGGCTTTTGGTAGAGAGATTTTAAACTCTTTCTTATTGGTCTATCAACTAATTTACCGCCTGTTGATGTCACCAGCAGAGGAGACTGGTGGGAGGAACTACAGGAGGACAGGCTCATTGTGATGGCTGGAATGGAATGAATGGAACGGAGTCAAATGTGGTTTCCATACGTTTGATGTGTTTGATACCGTTTCATGTATTCCATTCCAGCCTACAAAAAGCCCATCCTCCTATAGATCCTCCCACCAGTCTCCTCTGGTCACGGGGCGGGCCAAAACTCCCTCCCACCAAAATAGGCAAACATTTCAGGCAGTCTTTTCAAACAGTTCTTACACCTAAAGGACTATATCATAATTTTCACATTATTATTCCAACCTCATAATGTGGAAATATAAAACAGAAAAATCACACTTTTGATTACATTGGGCCTTTAATATGTCTTACAGTACACTGCATCTATTTATGAATGATCATTTCCCTCACCCTCTACAGTACTTTCCGATTCAACTTACAGATGACGTATCATTATCCACCATTCTGATGGCCCAAATGGGGCCATTGAGCTCTGTTCAGAAGTGTAGGGAGTAGGGTGCCGTTTGAGACAGAACCTCAGACTAAGACTAGATACCTTGTTAGAGGTTGTTGAAGACAGGACGGAACCTCAGACTAAGACTGGATACATTGTTAGAGTTTGTTGAGGTATAAGCTGTATAAGGAAATAAGCAAACAGGAAACCACTCACCCAGAGGCGGCACTCCTAGTGGCCGGAGACTTTAATGCAGGGAAACTTTAATCAGTTATACCAAATTTCTATCAAACATGTTAAATGTGCAACCAGAGGGAAAATAATTCTAGATCACCTGTACTCCACACGCAGAGACACATACAAAGCTCTCTCTCGCCCTCCATTTGGTAAATCTGACCACAACTCTATCCTCCTGATTCCTGCTTACAAGCAAAAATTAAAGCAGGAAGCACCAGTGACTCGGTCTACAAAAAAAGTGGTCAGATGAAGCAGATGCTAAACTACAGTACTGTTTTGCTATCACAGATTGGAACATGTTCCGAGATTCTTCCGATGGCTTAATCAATAATTGCATCGAGGACGTCGTCCCCACAGTGACTGTACATACATACCCCAACCAGAAGCCATGGATTACAGGCAACATTCGCACTGAGCTAAAGGGTAGAGCTGCCCAGTGACACGAGCCTACCAGACAAGCTAAATCACTTCTATGCTCGCTTCAAGGCAAGCAACACTGCGGCATGCATGAGAGCATCAGCTGTTCCGGACGTCTGTGTGATCACGCTCTCCGTAGCCGATGTGAGTAAGATCTTTAAACAGGTCAACATACACAAGGCTGCGGGGCCAGACGGATTACCAGGACATGTGCTCCAGGCATGTGCTGACCAACTGGCAGGTGTCTTCACTGACATTTTCAACATGTCCCTGATTGAGTCTGTAATACCAACATGTTTCAAGCAGACCACCATAGTCCCTGTTCCCAAGAACACAAGGCAACCTGCCTAAATGACTACAGACCCGTAGCACTCACGTCCGTAGCCATGAAGTGCTTTGAAGGTTGGTAATAACTCACATCAACACCATTATCCCAGAAACCCTAGACCCACTCCAATTTGCATACCGCCCAAACAGATCCACAGAAGATGCACTCTATATTGCACTCCACACTGCCTTTTCCCACCTGGACAAAAGGAACACTTATGTGACAATGCTATTCATTGACTAAAGCTCAGCGTTCAACACCATAGTACCCTCAAAGCTCATCACTAAGCTAAGGATCCTGGGACTAAACACCTCCCTCTGCAACTGGATCCTGGACCTCCTGACGGGCCGCCCCCAGGTGGTGAGGGTAGGTAGCAACACAACCACGCTGATCCTCAACACTGGAGCTCCACAGGGGTGCGTGCTCAGTCCCCTCCTGTATTCCTTGTTCACCCACTACTGCATGGCCAGGCACGACTCCAACACCATCATTAAGTTTGCAGATGACACAACAGTGGTAAGCCTGATCACAGACAACGACGAGACAGCCTATAGGGAGGAGGTCAGAGACCTGGCCGTGTGGTCCCAGAATAACAACCTATCCCTCAACGTAGCCAAGACTAAGTAGGTGATTGTGGACTACAGGAAAAGGAGGACCGAGCACGCCCCCATTCTCATCGACGGGGCTGTAGTGGAGCAGGTTGAGAGCTTCAAGTTCCTCGGTGTCCACATCAACAACAAACTAGAATGGTCCAAACACACCAAGACAGTCGGGAAGAGGGCACAACAAAGCCTATTCCCCCTCAGGAAACTAAAAAGATTTGGCATGGGTCCTGAGATCCTCAAAAGGTTCTACAGCTGCAACATCGAGAGCATCCTGACTGGTTGCATCACTGCCTGGTACGGCAACTGCTCGGCCTCTGACCGCAAGGCACTACAGAGGGTAGTGCGTATGCCTCAGTACATCACTTCTACACCTGCATTGCTTGCTGTTTGGGGTTTTAGGCTGGGTTTCTGTACAGCACTTTGATATATCAGCTGACGTAAGAAGGTCTATATAAATACATTTGATTTGATCACTGGGGCTAAGCTGCGTGCCATCCAGGACCTCTACACCAGGCGGTGTCAGAGGGAATTGTCAAAGACCCCAGCCACCCCAGTCATAGACTGTTCTCTCTACTACCGCATGGCAAGCGGTACCGGAGTGCCAAGTCTAGGACAAAAAGGCTTCTCAACAGTTTTTACCCCCCAAGCCATAAGACTCCTGAACAGGTAATCAAATGGCTACCCGAACTATTTGCATTGTGTGCCCCCCCAAACCCTCTTTTTACACTGCTGCTACTCTGTTTATCATATATGCATAGTCACTTTAAATATACATTCATGTACATACTACCTCAATTGGACCGACCAACCAGTGCTCCCGCACATTGGCTAACCGGGCTATCTGCATTGTGTCCCGCCACCCACCACCCGCCAACCCCTCTTTTACGCTACTGCTACTCTCTGTTCATCATATATGCATAGTCACTTTAACCATATCTACATGTACATACTACCACAATCAGCCTGACTAACCGGTGTCTGTATGTAGCCTCACTACCTTTATAGCCTCGCTACTGTATATAGCCTGTCTTTTTACTGTTGTTTTATTTCTTTACTTACCTATTGTTCACCTAACACCTTTTTTGCACTATTGGTTAGAGCCTGTAAGTAAGCATTTCACTGTAAGGTCTACACCTGTTGTATTCGGTGCACGTGACAAATAAACTTTGATTTGATTTGAAGACAAGAGAGCAATGTGATTTGTTAATGAGGAGTATAATGCTACCAGAAACCAAGGAATGTGAATGATTGCAAGCAACATGAAATCTATGAAAACACTTACCTTTAGACTCCCATTTTAAAATGTGTACTTCATGCATGAAACATGTGTGTGTGTTTCAAGTTTTCAATGAAATGCTTACTCGACAATGCAACAAGAGTAAGAAATAGAAAACGTTACGAATACGAACATAAAGTAAATGGATCAGTAGAATAGAATAAACATTTTAGCATAAGTATAATACAGGAAGGTACAATTTATAGTACAGTATTTACAGGTGTTTCAAATGCGCAGTATTTCGCAATAATAATAATAATAATAATAATAATAAGAGTCTGGTAGCAGTAGTTGTGATGTGTGTGTAGCATGTATGCATGCATGTACCAGTCAAAAGTTTGGACACAACTACTCAAAGGTTTTTCTTTATTATTATTTTACAATGTAGAAAATAGTAAAAATAATGACATCAAAACTATGAAATAACACATATGGAATCATGTAGTGACAATAAAAGTGTTAAAACAAAATATATTTTATATTCTTCAAAGTAGCCACCCTTTGCCTTGATGACAGCTTTGCAAACTCTTGGCATTCTCTCAACCAGCTTCACCTGGAATGCTTTTCCAACGGTCTTGAAGGAGTTCCCATATACGCTTATTACTTGTTGGCTGTTTTTCCTTCACCCTGCGGTCCAACTAATCCCAAACCATCTTAATTGGGTTGAGGTTGGATGATTGTGGAGGCCAGGTCATCTGATGCAGCACTCCATCACTCTCCTTCTTGGTCAAATAGCCCTTACACAGCCTGGAGGTGTGTTTGGTCATTGTCCTGTTGAAAAACAAATGATAGTTCCACTCAGCACAAACCAGATGGGATAGCGTATCGCTGCAAAATGCTGTGGTAGCCATGCTGGTTAAGTGTGCCTAGAATTCAAAATAAATCACTGACAGTGTCATCAGGAATGCACCTTCACACCATAACACATCCTCCTCCATGCTTTACAGTATGAAATACACATGCGGGGATCATCCATTCACCCACATCGTGTCTCACAAAGACACGGCAGTTGGAACCAAAAATCTCCAATTTCGACTCCAGACTAAAGGACAAATTTCCACCAGTCTAATGTCCATTGCTCATGTTTCTTGGCCCAAGCAATGAAGGCCTGATTCAAAACAGTCTCCTCTGAACAGTTGATGTTGAGACGTGTCTGTTACTTGAACTTTGTGAAGAATTTATTTGGGCTGCAATTTCTGAGGATGGTAACTCTAAAGAACGTATCCTCTGCAGCAGAGGTAACTCTGGGTCTTCCATTCCTGTGGCGGTCCTCATGAGAGCCAGTTTCATCATAGCTGTTGAGGGTTTTTGCGACTGCACTTGAAGAAACTTTCAAAGTTCTTGACATTTTCCAGATTGACTGACCTTCATATCTTAAAGTAATGATGGACTGTCATTTATCTTTGCTTATTTGAGCTGTTCTTGCCATAATATGGACTTGGTCTTTTACCAAATAGGGCTATCTTCTGTATACCCCTCCTATCTTGTCACAACACAACTTATTGGCTCAAACGCATTAAGTGTCACGCCCTGATCTGTTTCACCTGTCTTTGCGCTTGTCTCCACCCCCCTCCAGGTGTCACCCATCTTCCCCATTATCCCCTGTGTATTTTTACCGGTGTTCTCTGTTTGTCTGTTGCCAGTTTGTTTTGTTTCGTCAAGCCTAGCAGCAGTTTCTCCTCTGGTTCTGTCTGTCGATTTGTTCCTGTTTCCTAGTTTTCCCGGTGTTGACCATTCTGCCTGCCCTGATCATGAGCCTGCCTGCCTGCCATGCCTGTACCTTTGCCCCACTGCTCGGGATGACCAACCTCTGCCTGACCTGACCCCACCTGCTGTTCCGGTGCCTTACACCCTCTCTGGATTATTAACCCCTGCCTGCCTTGACCTGTCGTTTGCCTGCCCCAATTGTAATAAACATTGTTACTTCGGCAGTCTGCATTTGGGTCTTACCTTAGACCTGATATTAAGAAGGAAAGAATTTGCGGAATTGAACTTTAAGAAAGCACAGCTGTTAATTGAAATGCATTCCAGGTGAATACCTCATGAAGCTGGTTGAGAGAATGCCAAGAGTGTGCAAAGCTGTCATCTAGGCAAAGGGTGATTATTTGAAGAATCTCAAATAAAATATATTTTGATTTGTTTAACACTTTTTTGGTTACTACATGATTCGATATGTGTTATTTCATAGTTTTGATTTATTCACTATTATTCTACAATGTAGAAAATAAAATAAAAACCCTTAAATGAGTAGGTGTTCTAAAACTTTTGACCGGTAGTGAATGTCTGTATGTGTGTGTGCGTGTGTGCGTGCGTGCGTGCGTAAGGTGTGGAGAGTCAGTGCAGTTCAGCTCTGTGCTCTGTGCCTGTTGGTATCAGACCTTATGCTCTTATATGGTCTTGACGGAAAGCGAGTGAACAGCTCACTGCTGGGGTGTGTTGGGCCCTTGATGAAGCTGCAGGCTTTCAACTGGCATCGTTTCGAGTAGATGTCCTGGATGGGTGGGAGCAAGGTCCCAGTGATGTACTGGGCTGTCTTCACCACCCGCTGGAGGGCCTTGCAGTCGTGGAGGGAGCAATTCCCGTAGCAGGCCGTGATGCAACAAGTTGCAACCGCTCAGGACGCTCTCGATGGTGCAGCGGAAGTAGAGACGCTGTTGCGCCCTCTTGACAAGAGTGGTGATGTTGTCAACAATCAACTTCTTTGTTTTACTGACGTTGATGGAGAGGTTGTTGTCCTTGCACCACAATGACAGTTCACTTACCTCCTTGGAGTTAGTGTCTCGCAAAGCCATGCAGTCGTGGCTCGTACCTGTGTTAAGAGTCCGTGTGAAGGAGATGTTTCCAATCCTCACAGCATGAGGTCTGCTCGTCAGGAAGTCCAGGATCCAGTTGCAGAAGGTGGTGTCCAGTCCCAGGGTTCTGAGCTTGGTGTCATACTTGGAAGAAACAATAGTGTTGAATGCTGAACTGTAGTCAATGAACAGCATTCTCACATAGGTGTTCCTCTTGTCCAGATGTGTTAGGGCCACGTGAATAGCGATGGAAATGGCATCTTCCATGGATCTGTTGGAGCAGTAGGCAAATTGGAGCGGGTCTAGTGTGCCTGGCATGCTTGCCTTGATCTGGACCATGACCAGCCTCTCGAAGCGCTTCATGATGACCGGGGTTAGTGCAAAGGGGCGAAAGTAATTTGGGCATGTCACCTTTTTTTTCTTGGGGCACTGGGAAGGTGGTGGTCTCTTTTCTTGGGGCAGGGACAGGTTGAAGACGTCTGAGAAGATGCTCGCCAGCTGGTCAACACACACTCTGAGGATGCGGTCAGGGACACCATATGGGCCGGCGGCTTACTGAGTATTCACAAAGTTTTCCTCCCGTCATTCTCGGAGACTGAAAGCACCTGGAGCAGCGAGAGTCTTCCTTGATGCCTCGCTTTTGTCTGCCTCAAAGTGAGCACAGAATGTGTGAGGGAGGTGTCGGTGGGCGCCACACAGCTGGACTTGCCTTTGCAGTGTGTGTGTGTGTGTGTGTGTGGCATATATAGTACTTTACAAAAATAATATAACACAGATTCCTATAAAAAGAAAGGGGATTTATCCCCATAAAGCAGGTACCTAACATAGGGGTGTCACGGCCGATGCTGGAAGTGGACCAAAGTGCAGCGTGGTGAGCGTACATATTCCTTTTTTTAAGAAAATGACGCCGACAAAAACAATAAACAATACAAAACCACCGTGAAGCTTAGGGGCTATGTGCCACAAACAAAGTTAACTTCCCACAAAGACAGGTGGAAAAAAGGGCTACCTAAGTATGTTTCTCAATCAGAGACAACGATAGACAGCTGTCCCTGATTGAGAACCCTACCCGGCCAAAACATAGAAATAAAAATAATAGAATATAGAATACCCACCCCAACTCACACCCTGACTAAACCAAAATAGAGACATAAACAGGATCTCTAAGGTCAGGGCGTGACAAGGGGGAGGTACCTAACATGGGGGGGGGGGTTCTTAAAGGAAAGTACCTGCTAATAACATGTCTAAAAGATTGCTCTTGGCCAGTTGCTTTATTACTCTTGTCACAAGTCCCCAGGTAGCAGTCAATTCTCCCCCATACATCAAAATGATTCATTTAGCGTAAATGAGCACAGCCCTGAATAACCTTGGATGAGAGCAGGAGAGACGAAAAGTGGGAGGATTGGAAGAAAATAATAATGTATTCATTAAGTTGCAAAAACCTCATAATGGCTCAATGTGCTTTGAAAGACTCCATTTTCCAATCTATTAATGCAAAATATCAAATATAAAATGTGCTCTATTTTTGAGCTGTAAAATTACAAACGCGTATGCGTAATAAACATGATTAAACTGTAATCGAAAGTCCTTTAGTTTCCATTTAGTGTTTCACCGCTCGAGTTAGTTTATTGAGCCATGTGCTGCCAAAGTCCTGATATGACTGGATAAAGTTTTAGATCCTGAAAGCAGGCAGGCCTACGTCATTCAGAGATGATGAAGAGCAAAGACAAGGATCATTCGAGGCTTCAACATGATAAAGTCTGAACTGAGCAGATGCCGGGTATGGAGAAAACAATGAGCTCTAGAGCAATAAAGCCCTTAAATTGAATTGTATTGAGAGAGAAATATCGCTGTAGGCCTAATATAAATTAGTCTTCGTCATGACTCTTGGCTTTAAACCCTTTCGACGCGCTGGACATTAGACCACATTAAGTTCTGTAGAAAGCTGATTTGAGGAAGAGCAGCAGAGGGGTATACCTTCTCGCTTTAATTGCTTTAGAAAGTGTTCCCACAAAGAGACACTGCCCAGATTTGCCTCCCGTTTACGTTCTCATTTCCATCAGTTCACAAGTTAATCCGATTTCTCTCCCAGACCCAAATACTCCGTGATATATGTGCTGACAAAAGAGGGTCGGCTTGAAGGAATAAAAACTTTCCCAAAAATAAGAACAAACAATGGGAAACGAATGTGCATTTATACGAATTAACTCCCAATTCAGCTTTATTGATGCATTGCCAAACGTGTTGTCGTTATTTCCATTAGGTCTATTAACCCTATAGTTAGTCTTATTCGTTGAATATTGAAAATGACTATTAGGCCTAAATCATTGTCATCATTATAATAAGGGATTATCATGGCTATTAAGTCACAATGACCCATCAAGACTCAAATCAGGAATAATTTTCTTCGACAATAAATCAAAGATTTAAAACAAGAGAATACCTGCATGCCAGCAAAACACCCATTCTGATGTTGAATAAACCTCTCATTAAAATTACTGGATCTGCCTAGATCATTGTTGTAGTAGATAGGCCATATATGATAAAGTATCACAAATAAACATGGTTTATAGAGATATTGAACAGTCCATCTGTTGCGCGTAATGATCTCCAGGGCGCGCAGTAACTCGTCCTGCCAACCTGATCAATCCACCAGGCTAAACCAAAACGGTTTATTCATTCCACAACAATTTAATATCGTTACCACTATTTGCATCATAATTTTCCCAATTGTCTCATGTAGTCAATCAAGATGTGAGAATTGCACGACCTACAAATAAAATACAACATATTCGCCTTGAGTGTATTTTTTAAAATCATTTCCCCGGCATAGTTGTTATTGGCAATTCACCTCTTGACTGGATTGTGACTTTGTCGCGAGTGCTAACACGTTTTCTTTCCGTGTAAAGTCGAAACTTCTATGTATGAATATGGCCAAAGATCAAATTGAGTTTAAGATTCCCCCCCCCCCCTCACTTTCTCTCCTCTCTTGGAGAAATTCAACAAAATATGCAAGCACTAGATTAGAAGGCTACTTTTCGCTGCCCTTAATTCCAGCCTAAACGGTTTTTCTCCAGGAGAATAAATGTTTTCTAAAAACCTTGAAGAAGAGAGGGGCATTATTGTTTTAATCCTCTTAGTAGCAGTCATTTTAAGACCGTTTTTTGGAGGCTGAAATGGCGTCTTGTCTCCGCAATCCTAACCTAAAATCCCCTGGGGCCGGGAGAGTTTCTAAAGGCAGTACCCTAGCGTCTATTAGCCAGCTCTCCACCGCAGTCTCCTCTGCAAGTGGCTCGACAAAGTCGAAAAGCAAATAAAATTAAAGCATGAGTAACTTAATAGCCCTTTAAACACCTCAAACCCTGCATGCAAACCATTGTAATGAAAGCGTCATTGAAGCCATTGGCACTTCTTGAATGAACAATCATAAGTTCTTATTTACCACAGATTTGAATTAACCTATTATTACTATTATTATTGCTATGATTATATGTAGGCTATTATAATGTTACATGCGTTTGCAACATGACATGGAAGATTTTAGTCAATATTCCGTGTTCCATTTGAAAATAGACTGCATATTGACCAAATATATACACACAGTAGACTACAAAGGGCCGACATGCAAAACAATTACCAAATGTATATTTGAATTAAGATAATGAGTCTCAAAGAAACACTTATATTTCTGCATATCAAAATATATACTGAGCAACATGCCTCTACGTACAATTAAAAGTTTATGGCCTAAGAAAATGAAATTAAAATATGTTGGTGTAGGCCTATATGGCGAGAATAATAATAATAATATTGATATTTTGATAAGCTTAATGATACTATGATTATAACATTAATGTCCAGGAAATGATAAATAAATTAATCGTTTAAATCAGTAATGAGAAAGCCTGGAGTAGAAAAAAACTATTTTGGTTGACACAGCAAAGGTCCATTTGAAATCCTGCATGACCTCACCAGGCGCTCGAGCTCCTTAAAGCCCATCGTCGTGCGCGAGCCCGTTAGATGGCAGCTCTCCGTATTCTCCAACGACTGGAGAGTGAGAGCACCGCGCGCAGAAAACGGACTACAGTATTCCTGAGGAGTTTGGAGTTCAGAAATGAGTATACAGGACTAAACAGCACGGAATTGAGAAGTAATACACAAGGTGGTACTTTGAAAGCTAATATTCCATTTGAAAACAGCCGGACATAAGCTATAGGCCAAGACCCCACGGGCAGCGTCGTAAGAGGTAAGACCTTTTTGAAAGGCGTGCATCTGTATAACGAATCAGGTTGGACCTGTTAGTAAAGTAAAATGATGTGTGCCTGCCATAATTCCAGTTTTATTGCATTTCCTTGCAACTTTAAACCTCTTCCATTTAAACCTTGGAGCAATATATTGCCCGGGTCTTCTCATTATGCATGGAATACAAGCATTTCGCTACACTCGCATTAACATCTTCAAATAATGTGTATGTGACCAATAAAATGTTATTTGATAGATCTAAACTGAAATTTAGACTTCAACATTATTTCATTAAAAAAATTTAATCTCCGGAATAGTTTCTTAAATTATCCACGTCTTCCGGGGTAATTTTGGGCAAAACTTGAATAAAGGGTTAATGTAGAAGAAAGAGTGTGTCGCCTGTACAGGCATATCGGCGGGCCGATATTTAGCCTTTACGGTGTCTGGGATAGAACTAAATCCACGGCAATTAGCATAATGACTGTTAAAACAGCTCCCCAAGGCTATCTGACTTTGTCCACATCGAGAGATTCATATTTTGAGTGATGAAAAGGATTTAAAACCTCAATAAAGCAATTGTAAACAATATGTAGGCTACAGGCAATGACACTTATATGAGGAACAGTCATATTCAAAAAAGGACATTATTAATCACACACACACACACCTAGTAGTTGAAACCTATTTGCACCTACATTAGACGAGTAGCCAACAGGGGTTCCCTATGCATATATTTAACCTTACATCTACCCGCCACTGCAAGCCTCCGGGCAGTGGGGCGAGAGCCGCCATAGACCGGGAGAAACGGCTCCCATTCAAATCCAATACTCAGGGAGCTAAATAAATATTTTGATAAGCACCGTCTGTCCCGTTCCTGGCCAAAGTAAAGTGTTCCCTAATGGCGTATGGCATATTCCAATTTATTGCAAATCATTCCATTGTAAAAAATATATATATTTAAAAAATATATAAAATAAATGACAGTAAAAAGTAAGCCTATGATTTAAGCCTGTATTTTAGGCCTATGATAATCCCTGTAAATGTGTCTGAAATGACCCCCTCATTACACTACTTACTGTATTATTGTCAAGGCAAAACATTTGACAATTTATAATAGGTATTTTTCCATCATAAATTATAAATCAAGATTTGTATAGCATTCAAACAGATCTTAGTAAATGTTCATGCTCCTGCATTTGGTGACAATAAGAACGTGACTTGATATAAGGTATATCCAGGCTATGAGCGTTTATTCTGATTATTATTCTGATTATATTAAGCTTTTATTACCAATTTTTATAATGTCACTTCGAGCATTCTACATTTCTGCATGATCAATTACACGCTGAAATGTTAAGGTCGTGATAGCGGTCTGATACTATCATTTTGGTACTGTATTTAGCTTTATTGTTGGGGTACAAATTCCAGCTGTCACCCTTTGGGCTTTTCATTCCCAAGAGCATATAAAACAAAATAATACCGTAGGCTGTATAATCTTTTCGACATACGTTTCAACTCGATGTAAGCCTACTAAATGAAGAAAATAAATAAATCCAAATGTGGCATATTTTAATCCATATTTTTGAGGGATTAAAATTATATTCAAACAAATATTATTGTAGGCCTAGATACTTTTTACAGAATTGTTAATTTTTTTTTAACGCAATATGAACGCACATGAAGCTAGGCCAACTTGTCTTAAAACACGATTCGTTTTGACTTGTTTAATGCCCAGGATGCGATTAAATTCGGAACGCATTGACCAACTTCTGATTTATGTGGTAGGGAGCCTTTTCAACAGTAGGCTTGGGTAATTTTCTATCGTAATCTATAGGCTTAATCTGTGAAAATAAAAATGGTTAGTTATCCTATTATGCACGCTATTGTGCTACACATTATGGATAATGACAATAATTTGGCAATTTATAGGACTCAATGAAAATATGATAATATCATTTAATAAATGAGTCTGGTCACACCAATTTATTTTGTGTGCTTTTTCAGAGAAATGTCCCTGATTAATTTCTGATCATTGTGTAGTTTTCTGTTGACGTTTTTAAATTCTGCTAGCGCTGTAGGGGACCTATAGTTTGCCTTTTTAGTAGGCCCACGTCGCTTAGCTATTCAGGCACAACGTCAAGTGCGACATAAAATGAATGAATATCAATATCAGCATTAATGTTGCGATAACACAGGAGAGTAGGCTAATTATTTCACACAGCCCCTCGGGCTTTAGTGGGGGGAACTCTCATGGGAAGGACTGGTTAAATAGCGAGCTCTCCGTGGGAAAAGGGGTTTATAGGTTTAGTGGCTGGCTAGGTTTCTCAATGCCGTCATATAATGTCACTCTCAGCTTGAATCTTCTTAAAGAAACATATTTACAGTTATAGACATATAATAACTGATGTAATATTGGAACATGTCCAAATGCAGGTTATTTGAAATCAGCCACTGACAGTTTTAATAAAATGGGCGGCAGGTATCCTAGGTTAGAGTGTTGGGCCAGTAATGGAAGGTCGCTGGTTGAAATACCCGAGACGACAAGGTGAAAAATCTGTATGTGCCCTTGAGCAAGGCACTTAACACTAATTTGCTCCAGGGGCGCCTTACTACTATGGCTGACCCTGTAAAACAACACATGTCACTGCACCTATCCGGTGTATGTGACAATAAAACACCTTAAAACATCTTAAATGAATGGAAATAAAAAACGAAGTTTAATATAAATACATAGCCTACATAAATACAAGTGTAATACAAAAATTTTCGATAATAATTTAGGCCACTTGATGTTTGAATCTAGGCCTACATCTGCAGCCCAAGACTTGCTTACAGGTACATAAATCAAACAGTGATATTACTGGTTTTACTAATTCAACAATAACGAATTGTTTGAAACAACAATTTATCCCTCTGTATTTACAGGTGACGCAGCCATGCAGCACTACGGAGTGAATGGATATTCTCTCCACGCCATGAACTCACTAAATGCCATGTACAATCTTCACCAGCAGGCGGCGCAGCATGCCCAGCACGCGCCCGACTACCGGCCGTCCGTGCACGCGCTCACGCTGGCAGAGAGACTGGCTGGTAAGAACTGGTTGCACATTTACTCATTCTACTGCGTAAATCTGTCCATAAGTCAGGAAAATGTGCAATACAATCAGGCTATCATGCTGTGTGATGGACAAATATTATGTTGTCTTATGTTCAAAATGTGTTCTTGAGTTCAATGCAATAAATTGTTACATTGTTTCAGAAAGGCTTCTTGATAAGCACTATCTGACCTGTTCCTCAATTAAATTGGCCCAATCTCTTTTCCTTCAACGGCTGCACATTTCAAGACATAATCCTCGAGGCCCGGTATGGCTCCCAGCACAGGAAGCAGCGGCGCAGTCGCACAGCCTTCACTGCCCAGCAGCTGGAGGCCCTGGAAAAGACCTTCCAGAAGACCCACTACCCTGACGTGGTGATGCGCGAACGCCTGGCCATGTGTACCAACTTACCAGAGGCCCGTGTGCAGGTGATGATACTACTTAGTCGAAATAAATAAACTATTTCACCTGCATCTTAACTTTCAGTATTGGTTTTGTAGAAGAGGGGGAGTGGGGGTGATGAAGAGAAATACTTACTTAACCGTTGTTCGTTGCTGGTGGAACATAGGACCATGCTAAAGATCTCCAACATTGCTGGTGGAACATAGGACCATGCTAAAGATCTCCAATGTTCCTGGTGGAACATAGGACCATACTAACGATTTCCAACGTTGCTGATCTCGGCTGCTTTTTTTGCTTCTGGCCATGACAAGTGGATGTTTTTGAGTTCCGCTGTCAAGGAGTTCAAATGCAATTAGTTTAAATGATATTAGTGAGAATAAAAAATGTACACGTTTGACAAACCAAAGCCATGTAACAAATCACCAATATTGACATTATCAGAAGCCTTGGTTATTAGAGAATTATAGTTTATTACAAAGTGATGAAATTGTGTTTATTACTGTATAACAACTGAAATCCGTCTTCTCACCAGGTGTGGTTCAAGAACCGCCGCGCCAAGTTCCGCAAGAAGCAGCGCAGCCTGCAGAAGGAGCAGCTCCAGAAACAGAAGGAGGCCAACAGAGAGGGAGGTGACGAGGAAGAGGTCAAGACCACCGACCCTTCCACCCAGACATCTCCATCCTCCCTCTCGGAGACCATGCGGCCCCAGCCTGCGGAGATGAGTGTGGAGGTGAACGTCACCTCCCCGGAGGCCTCGGACAGCGAGTCGGCTGCAGAGGACAACGGTGAAGGAGATGAGGAGCTGATGTGGGAGAGGCTGCAGGATACTCAGCAGCATCAGGGGGAGGTGCAGCAGGGGGGTGCAGGGCTGCAGCCGGGAGGAAGATCTCCATCCTGCAAACGCTTCAGCCCCACACCAGGTGAGAAATCCCATAGACAATGGGCCATTAGACATATGTGTTTATTATACTGTAGATGCACCCTCGATTTCCTTAGGAGGCACATATGTCAATTTGTGTTAGTGTGCTTATCCCTTATCTGCAGGACTTCAATGTATTCTATATTATTATGAATTAGTCTTGAAAGCGGAAAATAAATCTTTCTCTCTAAAATAATAAAAACTATAACTAAAATCTCTCTCTCTCAGACTCTCCCCTGGGCTCTCCCTCCCTCCCATCCTCTAGCGGTGGCGTGGGCAGCAGTTGTGTGTCCCAAGGCTCCTATGCCTCGTCCCCCCTCAGCCTCTTCCGTCTGCAGGAGCAGTTCCGCCAGCACATGGCTGCAACCAACAACATGGTCCACTACCCCTCCTTCGACATGGGTACCCCCTCCTCACTGCCCTACCTGGGCATGAACGTCAACATGCCCTCCCCCCTGGGCTCTCTGCCCTGCCAATCCTACTACCAGTCCCTGTCCCAGGCGTCCATGTCCCAAGTGTCCATGTCCCAGGCCCAGCAGGTGTGGAACAGCCCCTTGACGGGTCTCCACGCCCCTCCGAGCAGCCTACCCAGCCTCAACAGCAAGACCACCAGCATCGAGAACCTGCGTCTGAGGGCCAAGCAGCACGCTGCCTCCCTGGGCCTGGACATGCTACCCAATTGACCCCCAGACTGACCTCCCCCCCAGGGCAGGGCAGCTACCTGGGACACAGTCAGATGTTATGACCCTTTCTACTGACTGGACATTATAGACACTGCATCAGTTTTGTACACTGGGACTGAATATTAGATAAGAACCCTACCGGACTATACTTATTTGACACCCTTGCAGGTGAGATACATAGACCCAGTGCAATCTCACTACTATACTGAACAAAAAATATAAATGGAACATGTAAAGTGTTGGTCCCATGTTTCATGAGTTGAAATCAAATATTCCAGAAATGTTCCATACGCACAAAAGCTAATTTCTCTCAAATGTTGTGCTCAAATTTGTTTGCATCCCTGTTAATGAGCATTTCTCCTTTGCAAAGATAATCCATCCACCTGATAGGTGTGGCATATCAAGAAGCTGATTAAACAGCATGATTATTACACAGGTTCATCTTGTGCGCTGGACAATAAAGGTCACTCTAAAATGTGCAGTTTTGTCACACAACACAATGCCACAGATGTCTCAAGTTGAGGGAGTGTGCAATTGGCATGCTGACTGCAAGAATGTCCACTAGAGCTGTTGTCAGAGAATTGAATGTTAATTTTTCTACCATTAGCCGCCTCCAACGTTGTTTTAGAGAATTTGGCAGTACGTCCAACCGGCCTCACAACCGCAAACTACATGTAACCACGCCAACCCAGGACCTCCACATCCAGCTTCTTCACCTGCGGGATCGTCTGAGACCAGCCACCCGGACAGCTGATGAAACTGATGAGTATTTCTGTCTGTAATTAAAGCTCTTTTGTGGTGAAAAAGTCATTCTGATTGGTTAAGCCTGGCTCCCCAGTGGGTGGGCCTGACTCCCAAGTGGTTGGGCCATTGCCCTCCCAGGCCCAACCATGGCTGCACCCATGCTCAGTCATGGGAATTCCATAGATTAGGGCCCAATGAATTGATTTCAATTGACTGATTTCCTTATATGAACTGTAACTCAGTAAAATTGTTGAAATTGATGCATGTTCGGTTTATATTTTTGTTCAGTATACTTCCTACCAAACCAGTTGGATCAGAGACTTCAAATGCTACACTCCTAAATCACAAAGCCGTCATCTCATATGGGGCAAATGCATTATGACCGTCTACAGTATATCTGATGATCTCAACACTAGAGGTGGTGAGGGTGACCATAATATTAAAGATGAGCTTTGCATGCATCCTGAGACAGGGATTACAACGGCACAAAGATAGAAATGGTACAAAGATTGAATCAAGATTCCAGCCTCAGATGAAAACTCCCATTCAAACATTTACAACAGGACAGACTGGCCAGTTCAATAGCCTACAAATCCCACAATGCCCGGCACCTGGCAGATGGACAGTACTTCCTGTTTTAGAGCTACATCCAGAGAGGAAGAGGCGAAGCAAGATGATTCACTCCACCCAAAATCTGTCCACGAAAACAAAACTAGTGAGTAATTTTTGTATGGAGGTCAATGAGTGTTGAATTTGGTCAACAAAAAATGTAATTGCTAATTTGCTACGGGAGGCTTATTTGATTGAATAGAAGTTTCAGTGGATAGGTTGTTATGAATGCACTGATATAAGTGGATGCACGTGGCATTTCGGGGGGAAAAAGACATAGTAAATTACTTTATATAGGAGTTGTGCCTGTTGTTCACATGCGTATCTGCCTTTTCATTCACTAAAATGGTCTAACCTGATCTTGCCTCCTCCCGTCTGCCTTCCATCTTCGAGGATATGTATTTCCATTGTTAGAGCAGTCACTAGACTATCTAGTCAATATAATAGATCTTTGCTACATCCCACCTGCAAGAATTTATTCCACATTGTACTGTAAATACCCCTCCATGTTTGTTTCCATCCCATCTGCTTGGTTAGGGAGTATAAGTCGGTGTCTCCTTTTGTGTCGGAGGACTTAGAAGAAACATTCAACCTATTTTTGAATTGTTCCATTGTGGCTTAATGCAAAGGACCCCCAGTAGAATGAGCCAATACCTGCTCGATACAGATTAGTCTATGGAATCCTACAGGGGGAACAGAGCGACGTTCAAATATGAAACTGTTCAACCTATGTTATTTTCGCCTGGGTGCCAGGCTGTTTCTGCTTTCAAGAGCGTTGGTACATCCTTAAAAAGACAGCAAGAAAAAAAAACTTGGTGTTGTTGACTAAAGCAGAAACGGACTGGCATCCAGGCCATAGCTACAGTATATGTATTTTATCATTGTAGATCCCAGACGTGTACTTCTCAATTGTTTACTTAAATGTGAGTCATTTATCTGTTAAAATGCAAGGGAATAAACCACATGTATGAAGACTGATTGGTTAATGAGATTATTATTTTAGAGGTTTATTAAAATTATGCAAATTACAATTTATGAATGGTTTTAACCAAACAATTTTGTGAACACATGACAGGCTACAGAGGACAAACTGGTTTGAACTCTTGTATTGTATGGGGAAGACAGCTTTAAAACTACTGTATCTGCACAAGAGTGCACACACATGTAGGAACACACACACACACACACACACACCGCACGCACGTAAAGACTTCCTAAAAGTTACAACTTTAGGATAGGAGAGACCATTCAGTATGAAATTAATACAATACAAAACGACACTGAGCAAAAATATAAATGCAACATTGTTAAAGGATTTGGATTTTCCATTTATGTTTTGGAGGTTGGACTTTAGCACGTATAGATCATTAGCACGTAGGGCACGCCGATTGGTGTCACCTCGTTAGTCAGTATGTGTTACACCTGTGCTGGTTGCCATATCGTTAGTGGGGAGGTGTTTCACCTGTGCTGTCCCAGGTGCTATTTAAGAGTGGCTGGCACAGCGTACCAGTTGTCTGGATAGATGCGGAGGATTAACACTTTTAGTTGGCGCGCTCTATTTTGAGTTCTAAACAAACAATCCTTTATCTGAGTTTGTTTTGCTCTACCTTTTTGGTTTGCTTCCTGTCTTTAAGCTTGGTGTAGGTTTTTCTTTCATTTGCCTCTTCTTGTGCAAATTTAGTGGGCGTTCATGGTGGTTGTCTTCTAGGTTCCAGGTGTTGTTGCTAGTAAACTTTCAGTGGACACCCCCCATGTGTCTTTCAAAACCCCTCCTAAAACCCCACCCGTTTTGTTTTGGTTGTTGGTCAGTGACTATTATTTCCCCCTTCTGTTTGAGCGACATTGTGTTCTTGCTGGGGAATTTAACAAAATGTAAAGTTTTTTTTTTAGTTAAAATAAAATATCCCAGAAAAGTTCCATACACACAAAAAAGCTTATTTCTCTCAATGTGTGCACAAATGAGTTTACATCCCTGTTAGTGAACATTTCTCCATTGCCAAGATAATCCATCCACATGACAGGTGTGGCATATCAAGAAGCTGATTAAACAGCATGATCATTACAGGTGCACCTTGTGCTGGGGACAATAAAAGGCTGCTCTAAAATGTGCAGTTTTGTCACAACACAATGCCACAGATGTCTCAAGTTGAGGGAGCGTGCAATTGGCATGCTGACTATAGGAATGTCCACCAGAGCTGTTGCCAGAGAATTGCATGTTAATTTCTCTACCATAAGCTCCCTCCAACATTGTTTTACCGAATTTGGCAGTATGTCCAACCAGCCTCACAACCGCAGACCACGTGTAAACACGCCAGCCCAGGACCTCCACATCCAGCTTCTTCACCTGTGGGATCATCTGAGACCAGTCACTCACACTACTGATGAAGAATTTCTGCACAAACTGTCTCAAGGAAGCGCATCTGTGTGTTCGTCATCTTCACCGCGGTCTGACTGCAGCTTGGCATCGTAACTGACTACTGTGGGCTAACGCTCACCTTTGATGGCCACTGGCACGCTGGAGAAGTGTGCTCTGCATGGATAAATCCCGGATTCAACTGTACTGGGCAGATAGCTAACAGCTTGCCCACACAACGCCATACACGCTGATGTCAACGTTGTGAACAGAGTGCCCCATGGTGGCGGCGGGGTTATGGCCTGCCCATACCATAACCCCACCGCCACCATGGGGCACTCTGTTCACAACGTTGACATCAGTAAACCGCTTGCCCACACAACGCCATACACACAATCTGTATTCCCAGTCAGGGTAAGCTACGGACAACAAACACAATTGCATTTTATCGATGGCAATTTGAATGCACAGAGATACCGTGACGAGATCCTGAAGCTCATTGTCGTGCCATTCAACCGGCACCATCACCTCATGTTTCAGAATGATGCACGGCCCCATGTTGCAAGGATCTGGACACAATTCCTGGAAGCTGAAAATGTCCCAGTTCTCACCAGACATGTCACGTACTGAGCATGTTTGGGATGTTCTGGATCGATGTGTACGACAGCATATTCCAGTTCCCGACAATATTCAGCAACTTCGCACAACCATTGTAGAGGAGTGGGACAACATATTTTACAGGTCACAATCAACAGCCTGATCAACTATGTGAAAGAGATGTCACGCTGCATGAGGAAAATGGTGGTCCCACCAGATACTCTCTGGTTTTCTGATCCGTGCCCCTACCTTTTTTTTAAGGTATCTGTGACCAAACAGATGCATATCTGCATCCCCAGACATGTGAAATCCATAGATTAGGGCCTAATGAATTTATTTCAATTGACTGATTTCCTTATATGAACTGTAACTGAAATTGTTGAATTTTGCATTTATATTTTTGTTCAGTGTAACTACGCATCCCTCCCAAATACATGATTACTGTTAACACAATACACAATTAACTTTCCACGTTACACCCCAAACCCAATTATTTGGCGCAAACATGCACAGAGCTGAAGTCCCGGTTTCAGGACCCTCATCTCAAACAGAACACACACACACACACACACACACACACACACACACACACACACACACACACACACACACACACACACACACACACACACACACACACACACACACACACACACACACACAGCCCATGCCACTTGTCCACCGAATGCAGAGTAACTAATCCTAAAGGAAATGACTGAAACACAGTGTCAGGCTCTAAAGAGTCCCCAATCCCCCTCCTCCACTTCCCTTCTCGGCCCTGTCAGTCAAGGTTTGGCTGCACCAAAACAGAATGCTTTGCCATAAGAAGGATTACCTTGGGTTGGGATATCGATGGATTAAGTAAGAATAGAATAAGATGAAATAGAACTGAAAGGGTTCCTAGAGTCAGCAAAGTTTAGACACCTGTTTACCATGGTCCACCCTCTCACTCCCTCAACCCATAAAATCAGAAATCTCTGTCCCACTTATGTAACGGAAGGATATCAAGTTGCAGAGTACATAAAAACGATAAAAATTAAAGAAAAAAAACTTCCTCTGTCATTTCAAATCATTTGTTGATATTAAAAATCCTGCCAGAGAAATATTGGGTTGTTCAAGCCTGTGTGATTATGTGGTCATGTTACGTTAATCAGTGGGGTTTGTGCATGTACACACATTTGTATATCGTGAGTTTGTGTGTGGACTGGTTAATGTGAATGCTGTGTGTGTGTGTGTGTGTGTGTGTGTGTGTGTGTGTGTGTGTGTGTGTGTGTGTGTGTGTGTGTGTGTGTGTGTGTGTGTGTGTGTGTACACGACACTGCTAAGCCGCTGAAGGAAGGTTTCCATGAGCTCTTTGATGTGTATCTGGGTAATGTGCTATTAGGAGGGATTTTCCTCGTTGACAGCTCAGAGAATGTGTGGAGGAATTGCGATGCCAGCGGTCTAAGAGAATGCTGGAAACAGGATTAGGATCATATTCTGGCAGCGCCTGTCACTTCATCAATGGGCTAAGGTTCCCTGGGTGACAGCCCTCCTTCTCTGCCCAGTTAAAACCTTTAGTGGGCCCATAAAGGGAGTGAAAGAGGGGGGAAAAACAATGATTAAATGAATGGTGCGCTATTATTTGGGTTGTGCTGGGACTGTGCTGGGATCAGGGGGGTATTGTGTTGGGAGGTCTAGGGGGCATGGATTTGGAGGGAGGGGTGGGGGGAGGAGGGGGTGCTGGGTGAATGACTGGAGTCTGGGAAGTTATGCTGCATTCATAACATCTCGTAAATTGGTAAATAACAGCAAGCGACTAGGACAAATCCACTTGAACACCCCTCAAACGGGTACATTCTAGTGGGAAATGTATAATCTCTGAGCGTTGACTTCTCCCACATGCTAAACTCTGACATGACATATTAAAAGGAAATTACCTACATAACATCATTTTTTGGCAGTTAAATGCAACAAAATATTATTTATAAAAACAATTCAATTATGAATTTTTAACACTATAAATTGTTTACGAGCATGACAGCTGTACTTTCAGTCCATGGTTGACGCAGCTTGTTTGCCCTCAGCGTTCGAGTTCAAAGCCTGTGAAGGCACAACACATTGCGCCCAGTTTACAAGCAGTATTTCCAGAGTTTCCCCGATGCTGCATTACACATGCATGCACGCACAAAAACACAGACCCAATCCAATGGCTGTTCATAAGGGAGGGGTGTTATACTGATGCTATCGGAGAGGGAGGAGGCAGGCATGGCAGTGTCCCCATAAGGAGAAACAGCAGCAGGTGCCCTGTGAACGTTGACTTCTAGTAGAACATTCCCTTGTATCCAACTGTATCAATCATGCATGTAATACATTTGTTGTTGAATGATGAATAGCGTCATACATGAAGTTGTCTGAGCTCTATAGCGGTCTGAATAATCCAGTGATCTTTACAGTAAAATCACTGATGTTTGGTCCACTCGGGAAAGTAAGTAGTGACCAATTAGATGAGTTGAGTATACAGATGTAGGATCTGAATTTGATCACCCTGTTGCAGGAGAACTTTCCTACAATGCATGTCCTTTTCAACGTGTAGGGTACTTGAAGTTTAAAAAAAGGTTTCTGAAGTTCGTATTTTCCACTGATATTTCAGACTTGATTTTCCCTTACGAATGCATTTACCTCTACAAAAATGTCCATTCAATTATAAACCACATGTCCTGTTGCTGCAAGATTATTTTCCTGCTGTAGCAAACAAGCTCAAATGATGATCCTATATCTGTACTCAACTAGATGGTTTGTGTTGAATTTACTCAGATAGATAGTTTACTTAATGGGATGTGTTTCTGCATATGACTAGAGGAAATAACAATATAACAATGAACAGACTATATAAAAAAAAATATGTATTGTCACAAACACCGGATAGGTGCAGTGAAATGTGTTCTTCTACAGGGTCTGCCATAGTAGTACGGCGCCCCTGGAGCAAATTAGGGTTAAATGCCTTGCGGAAGGGCACATTGACAGATGATCAACATTTTTTATTTCAGGTTGTCGGCTCGGGTATTCAAACCAGCTTCCTTTCGGATACTGGTCCAACTCTCTAAGCGCTAGACTACCTGTCTTCATATACATATGAATGCATTCACATCCATGACTGCAGGATTACTTCACCGACTTCTCCGCTGAGAATGAGAAAAGTCACCATGACAAGGGTCAAAGGTTAGCGATGCTCCATTCAGCACCACCCACTCTCCCCCCGCAAGGACCGGGTCCATATGTCTGGGGCTCTTTGCCAGTGAACTTCTCTCTACATAGTTCTCCTTGTTTAACACTAATGCTATCTGAATATACAACCACTTTTGTTATAAAGACACAATCCCACACATGACCACTTGTTTGCATTCAGCACAGGTCCTTAGAATTAGAACATCTTAGTTACTGAGGAGGATCAGATGCTGACTCTCAGCACAACTCACTCAAACTCCATTCATTTGTTTCCTGACTTCTATTAAAATAAAAAATTCAGACTTTGAACGTTATATGATGTAAAACTCATCATACCGGATGTATTTCTGCCTGCTTGAACAGCAATAGCTGAGATAAATATGAAAACAGGAAATTACCACGGGAATCGATAGAACATGGCTCAGATGCACAAAAACGATATGACATTCAAAAAGGGTGAATCTTTCCATTAAGCAAGGTCACCCCAAAAAAAGTCAACCTCTCCTCACAACTTAACCTCACAAGCCTTGACTTAAAACAATGACTTCAAGGACAGAAGAACGTCAAAGGGTTATTAAGGTTAGGCCTGGTTAAGGTCAGGGTATGGGCTGCTACTACTTTCCTAGACCTGCTACTATTTTCCCTTTAAAGCAGGGGTCTAACTCAATTTCTGGAGGGCTGTACGTCTGCTGGTTTTAGTTACGTCCTTTCAATTTGTGTTCAATTAAAGACCTAGACAACCAGGTGAGGGTAGTTCCTAACTAATCAGTGACCTTAATTCATCAATGAAATACAAAGGGAGGAGTGAAAACCCACAGAATCTCAGCCTTCCATGGAATGAGTTTGACACCTGTGCTATAGAGCAGGGTTTCCCAAACTCTGTCCTGTCGAGCTAGAAATATATATTTTTTAGCTCTGTTAAAATAGGTATTTCGTTTTGAATGGTTTTGGGCTACAGACAAGAGGTTTTTGGCATTGTAAAGGTGCAACCATTCAAAGACTCAATCAAGAACACTCAGTAACAGTTGTGGTTGCTTCGTGTTATGTATTGTTGTCTCTACCTTCTTGCCCTTTGTACCATGTTTTGTGCTGCTAACATGTCATGTTGTGTTGCTACCATCCTGTGTTTTCATGCGTTGCTGCCATGCTACGTTGTTTTCTTAGGTCTCTCTTTATGTAGTGATGTGTGTTTTGTCCTATATTTTTAAATTGTATGTTTTATTTTTAATCCCAGCCCCCATCCCCGCAGGAGAGCTTTTGTCTTCTGGTAGGCTGTCATTGTAAATAAGAATTTGTTCTTATCGGACTTACCTAGTTAAATAAAAGTAAAAATAAATAAAAATACATACACACAAAGCCATGCTCTGTTTGTTTTTTTGACATAGGCTTTGGTACAGCTGTCTAATAAGAATTGCCTAGTTGCCTTGTCTGTTCTAACAATTCTCACAGGCGAAGTATAATGATTCAAGTGATTGTTCGTGATGCGCGCCACTCAAACTATACAAATGTAACAGCCTGAGCATACCAGACTTGAAACAACGATACAGATGTAGCTGTGCCATTCAATGTATTATATGAGCGGCACTGGTGCTCCCAAGTCAAAATTACACAGGTCACGTTTATAAGTGTGTGTTCCCAAAAATAATCCATACCATTTGTGTTTGCTGCACACCTGAGAGTTCCTCAAGGTGCCACGGCACATCGGTTGAAAACCACTGCAATAGAGCATCACCAATACCAAACTGATCCTAGACCTGCTACTGGGCCAACTTCTCCTACGGAAGAACCACCCAGACTCCCTCCACCAGCGGCGCATAGTAACGCCCAGGTCTGCTCACCCGTTTGAAACAATACGGCGTAAGGAGTTCGATTGTTGGCCGACAAGTTCTATAATTCCCAGAATTACAGACTAGCATGCAAAAGCTAAGTCCTGCTCTGAAAAGTGGATGAGCCGGCCTGTATCTGCAGGCTTCACTAGCGGCTCCTCAGCTTTGTATGGCCGAGATGCTCTTCTTTCTCCCCCTGACTTGGATACTAATCCTGACACGCACGGTCTGCATTTTTGACTGTATGTGTTTAAGCGCATTTGCAGAGCATTTATCTCCCCAATGTAAACCAATTTGGCTATAAGGGCTGCATGACAAGCATGCCGCCAGAGGGAAGAAAGGAAAAACTCTCAAACCTAGCAGATTGTGCAAGAGGTGGAAGTGATGGTGAGGTAGTGAGAAGAGAGGGAGGGGAGGACGAGAGGGGTTGATGAACGCCTGAAAGCAGCAGAAAAAGGGAAGCGGAACACACTTTTTTTTTTTATAAAAAAAGTGTCCCTTGTCCAGAGGGGAAGCTTTTCAACGTTGGAATAGTGGCTCTTAAAACCGCTAGAACCTGGATCACGGAATTGTTGAGTCACAGGATCTTAGGAAATCATTCATAACTCTCGGCTAATCCCGTCACAGAGATTTTCGGGCATATACTTTCAAGATATCCCAGCCCCTATGCAAGAAGAAGCACAGTGCCTGGGCTGGTGCATTGAAAAAAGCTCCCTTATACCACTTGTGCTACTCCATGTACACGTGTCAGCTGTCTGGTAATCTCCCCCATTCTGTCTGGTAATCTCCCCCATTCCTCTCCTCCTCCCTCCACATGCTCCCCCTTCTGATTGGAGAGTAATGGTGGTTGAAATGGACCAAAGTCCTAAAAGCTGCCAATGTCACTCTGATGTCCCTTTGGAAGTGGCTTTCAGGTCTCAGAGGCAGAACTCAGCACTTTGAACATGTAGGAGCCAGGAGTCATGTTGCGACAGACATGACCTGCGAGTCTACGGCACTAGAACGACCATAGGGCTCCTTCGTCCCTGAAATGGCACATTAAGACAGAATCATATTAGTTTAGTTGGGGCGATATCGTTTTTTTTTTTTTGCACCCAAGCAGGGTGTGAATGGGTTGGTATGGCTTTTGAAGTACCTGAACTCATAGCCTGAGGTTTCTGTAAATGAGGTGTTTGGACCTCTAACCACTGAGTCATGACATGAGGACCCTGCTAGATGGTCTGATATGTTGTGTTTTCTTGGTCTGGAGCCAGGTAAAGCCACAGTTGAATGTTGAGCTCTAACTTCTCAAACTCTTGTTAGAAAACCCCCCAGTAGTACAGTGTCCATATCAGGACAGCCTTAGTCTCAGTCCTGCTGAGATGGACAACGTACCTCAGGATTCAGTCTGAGTAAATGCCGTAAAAGGTTTTAGTCCAACCATGCCCAGACCATAGGTTGATCATCAGTACACGGTTGTTATTAGCAGAATGTGTGGTGTGGTAGCAGGTACTTCTACCTCTGTGAGCATGATAGTAGGGAACCACTACAGGAGCTATATTAAAAACACACAAGTCATTAACTACAATCAGCTAACATTATAAAAACAATGACATCATCCTGATTACAGTTTGAAATCAACCATTTAAGTAGAACAATTTGAATGTTGTGAGAGAGAGATGGAGTGAGTGTGTCACTGTAGGTATTTGCGAACAATGTCAAGTTCTGAAGAGACCCGAGACCCCCCCCATTGCTTAATGCTCCTTGACTGAAAGGCACTGCCAGAAACGCACACACACGTTACTCTATGTACCACAGATAACACGAATACTCTCAATCTACTCTCTCCTTGTTTGTCTAATGTGCCGACGTCAGTCGTCGGTCGATCATATTATTCCACATAGTAAAGCGAATAAGAGTTTGTTGTGGTGGTCAAAAACAAAAATACACTGTCCCAATGGGCCCCAAACCTAGGAGAGTTTAAAACATGTACATTTGTGTAAAAACAAAAACTAATATTTACAATACTTGGGGCTAACTCACAATAAGCGGCAGCCGTGGCGCTCTGGCCCTGCCGATGGAACCGCTGTATCATTATGTCCCATCCCCCCATCTATCCCTGTACTAAAGATACATCCTGTTATTGAGGCAAAGCAGTAAGCACTCACAGACAATTATCTGTGCCACCAAGATGGAGAGAGGAGGGCAAAATGAAGAGAGGAGAGACAAGGAGGGCAAAGATGAAGAGAGGAGAGACAAGGAGGGCAAAGATGAAGAGAGCAGAGACGAGGAGGGCAAAGATGAAGATAGGAGAGACAAGGAGGGCAAAGATGGCAATTGGTAAAATGAGACAAGAATAAGAAGAGGGGATATAGGACAGAGGGGAAGGGGGAAGAGTACAGATAGCTAGGGGTAGAGGAGGAAGCAAAGGTGGAAACGGGGAGGGAGAGATGGAAAGGTAGAAGTAGGAGAGCTATGGCAAAAAAGGGGCAACACTTCAGCGTAAAGGGGAGAGGACAGCAGAAGATATGTGCTAGCACAAATACATATGGGGAAAGATAGGAAGAGACATACAGTATACGCCACTCCATCATTAGAAATGTCCAATATGATGGCCTGTGAGTAACGGAGCCAGACTGCATCTTCATTTTCTATAGTGTCTGCTAGTACCGCATATCTTAAATGGCAGAGGGAGCACAATTTCTCCCCTTAATATTGCTGTGCCTGTTCATGCTACATATGCTGAGATATTAGACGATAGGAATGTTAGTGATTGACTGGGGAGGAGAGTGGCAGAGATTGTTACTATTATCCTGGGTTCAGTCTCACATCCCACTATTGAACAAGATGGTCAACCATTGATGGTATTGAATGAAAAAAAATGACAGTCAACACATGATTTTAATAATTCTGTTTGATGCAATTTAAAAAAAAGTGTCATCTTTGATCGTATAAAAATTACAGCATTATTGAGATGTACATAAACGACAATATTATAACGTAGACATGCACTGCAATGTAATGCTTTTAGGTGTCACGTTTGGAAGACACTTGAGCTCAACATTATAAATGTGCTCATCCCTAAAGCATGCACACACGAACGGCATCACATAGAGGGCTATATTAAATAATTGTTTAATTTGAGATACGAAAAACAGACATTTACATTTTAGTCATTTAGCAGACACTTATCCAGAGCGACTCAGTTAGTACGTTCATCTTAAGATAGATAGGTGGGACAACCACATATTACAGGCATAGAAAGTACACTTTTCCTCAATAAAGTAGCTATCAGTAGTCAGAGCTAGAAGTCAAACTCATTTTCCTATATAATGATAAATGCATATGTTGATTATAATTGACAAATACCAAGTAATGTCTTACTTCATTACTGTTTCCTTATATTATAAGTGTGTGTGTGTGTGGGGGGGGGGGGGGGGGGGGGGGGTTAATCAACTGAGGTAAACATAATTTTTCAATTTCCTTGAGTGTGTAAGAAAATATTACTTCCCATGTACTTAAATTACTGATGAATTCCTATTGAAAGGTCTGGTGCGCTGATAGCAGCCAAGAACAACCCTCAGTGTTTCTCAGTGCACTTGGATCGGTCTTCACACCAATCTGCTTTCTTAGACATTTAGGATTACCTGGGCCAGGGGGCCTCCTCAAGTTACCTCGCATCACAAGAACAATGTTATATTGAATTTTTACTACTTCTAAAACTCAGTAACATTTATGTACATAAAAGTTTTAACTGCTTGATCAAACAGGTCCCCGTTACCATTCTCTCTCTCTCCGTCGACCTCTCATGTCTTATCCTCTCTGACCAGCATCTCGACCTCTCTCATGAATCGCAGACAGAGCTCATCCTGCCAGGGCAGGGCCACACACTGGACGGCCACAGGAAGCCCCACTCCACCAGTCACTGCCTGTAGACACACACAGCATCCCAAAAACGTTAGTCCCAACCAATGATGTGCAGATCAGGGCCTGTACTCATAAATCATTTCATCAGAGTAGGACTGTTGATCTAGGAAGTTGCCCACAGTCCATCCCTAGTAATCTAAAAGGCAAAACTGATCCTATATCAGCACTCCTTCTCCGAGACGCTATTTGAACATGGGCCCAGTGATCTGATCTCTGCAACACAACAACCAGGACGTCCATCTACTGGTTACATGTGGAACTGCAGCCTAAGATTCACAGGTTAGTAGCTACATAAAGACATACATTAATGAACAATTATGAGACCATAGTGTTGTATCATGTGCTTAGGATACAGGTTGTGCCATCTGCAATGGGTAAAATGGCCACTTCAAGTCAAGATGTAAATATGTTTGGAAAGGGCTAAATGTACTGTAAATATTTTAGGAGGAAGAGTTTGTGACTCCGGCTACCTTTTTGTAGAGCTTGTCCCAGATGTCCCCATAGTTTCCCTTGTAGTGCCTGAGTTCTTCCTCATCCTCTGCTGTAACCGTGGAGACAGGAACCACCCCAGCAGGGAAATTAAGGAGATTGTAGATAATGGTGTAGGTGAGTGTACCTGGAAAGAGAGATGGAGAGGAGAAACAACTTAATCACACCACTATCTTGTTTCGCATTGGAAAATATGGCATGATTAAGTTAAAAGAAAAGTCTCAAACCCCAAAGGTTAAGTAAATCTTTGAGTGACTCCGAAGTAAATTATACAAGTGGCCTTGGACAACACAAAATCAACTCTAAGCAAAAACAGTTAACTTCCTATGCTATAAAAGACAAACCTAAACCCCATTTCATAAGGTGTTAATTTGCCACAGAGAGAGGAGAGATGGGTACATACTGGTGAGCTCGCCAGGGTAGTTATGGATGTAGGCTGGATCAACCATGGGACACAGCAGCACGTCCAGCTCACACCTCCTCCACTCTGCAATCACCTCATGCATGTAGTCCTTAGAGAACAGATAGAGAGATAGAGAGCAACAATTCCCTCAGAACATTGACGCTCACAGCCTTCTCACCAAAGCTAGATGTGTTATACAGAACAAAAATATAAAACGCAACAATTGCATATGAGGAAATACTGAGTTAAAGTTCATATGAGGAAATCAGTCAATTGAAATAAATTCATTAGGCCCTAACATATGGATTTCACACGACTGGGAATACAGATATGCATCTGTTGGTCTCAAATACCTTAATAAAAAGGTAGGGGCGTGGATCAGAAAACCACCACTGCACCATGCAGCGCGACACATCTCCTTCACATAGAGTTGATCAGGCTGTTGATTATGGCCTGTGGAATGTTGTCCCACTCCTCTTCAAAGGCTGTGTGAAGATGCTGGATTTTGGAACACGCTGTCGTACGCGTCAATCCAGAGCATCCCAAACACGCTCAACGGGTGACATGTCTGGTGAGTATGCAGGCCATGGAAGAACTGGGTCATTTTCAGCTTCCAGGAATTATGTCCAGTTCCTTGCGACATGGTGCCGTGCATTATCATGCTGCAACATGAGGGGACGGTGGCAGATGAATGGCACGACAATGGGCCTCAGGACTTCGTCACGGTATCGCTAAGCATTCAAATTGCCATTGATAAAATGCAATTGTGTTCATTGTCCGTAGCTTATGCCTGCCCATACCATAACCCCACCACCACAGGGCACTCTGTTCACATCAGCAAACCACTCGCCCACACAACGCCATACACGTGGTCTGCAGTTGTGAGGCTGGTTGGAAATACTGCTAAATTCTCTAAAACAACATTGGAAGCAGCTTATGGTACAGAAATTAACATTATCTGGCAACAACTCTGGTGGACATTTTTGCAGTCAATAGACCAATTACACGCTCCCTCAAAACTTGAGACATCGGTGGCATTCGGTTGTGTGACAAAACTGCACATTTTAGAGTGGCCTTTTAATGTCCCCAGCACAAGGTGCACCTGTGTAATGATCCTGTAGTTTAAATCAGCTTCTTGATATATGTCACACCTGTCAGGTGGATGGATTATCTTGGCAAAAGAGAAATGCTCAATAATAGGGATGTTTGTGCACAAATTTGTGCACAAAGTACATTAGAGTGCTTCGTTTGAGAAACAGACTGTTGTCCTGATTTAAAGAAGCAATAAAACCAGCCTTTAGACTAGTTGAATATCTGGAGTATCAGCATTTGTGTGTTCAATTACAGGCTCAAAATGGCCAGAAACAGAGAACTTTCTTCTGAAACTCGTCAGTCTATTCTTGTTCTGAGAAATGAAGGCTATTCCAAGCGAGAGATTGCCAAGAAACTGAAGATCTCGTACAACGCTGTGTATTACTCCCTTCACAGAACAGCGCAAACTGGCTCTAACCAGAATAGAAAGAGTGGAAGGCCCCGGTGCACAACTGAGCAAGAGGACAAGTACATTAGCGTGTCTAGTTTGAGAAACAGGCGCCTCACAAGTCCTCAACTGGCAGCTTCATCAAATAGTACCCGCAAAACACCAGTCTCAACGTCAACAGTAAAGAGGCGGCTCCGGGATGCTGGCACATGTGAATAATACAATTTGATTTGAAGCACCTTTGGCAGCGCTTACAGCCTTGAGTCTTCTTGGGTATGATGCTACAAGCTTGACACACCTGTATGTGGAGTTTCTCCCATTCTTCTCTGCAGATCCTCTCAAGTTCTGTCAGGTTGGATGGGGAGCGTCGCTGCACAGCTATTTTCAGGTCTCCACAGAGATGTTCTATCGGGTTCAAGTCCTGGCTCTGGCTGGGCCACTCAGGGACATTGAGACTTGTCCCGAAGCCACTCCTGCATTGTCTTGGCTGTGTGCTTAGGGTCGTTGTCCTGTTGGAAGGTGAACCTCACTCCAGTCTAAGGTCCTGAGCGCTCTGGAGCAAGTTTTCATCCAGGATCTCTCTGTACTGCGCTCTGTTCATCTTTCCCTCGATCCTGACTAGTCTCCCAGTCCCTGCCGCTGAAAAACATCCCCACAACCGTAAGAATGGTGCCAGGTATCCTCCAGATGTGACACTTCACATTCAGGCCAAAGAGTTCAATCTTGGTTTCATAAGACCAGAGAATCTTGATTCTCCCTGACCAAGGCCCTTCTCCCCCGATTGCTCAGTTTTGCCGGGCGGCCAGCTCTAGGAAGTCTTGATGGTTCTAAACGTCTTCCATTTAAGAAAGGAGGGCCTTGTGTTCTTGGGGACCTTCAATCCTGCAGACATTTTTTGGTAACCTTCCCCAGATTTGTGCCTCAACACAATCCTGTCTCGGAGCTCTACGGACAGTTCCTTCGACCTCACGGCTTGGTTTTTGCTTTGACATGCACTTTCAAATGTGGGACGTTATATAGACAGGTGTGTGCCTTTCCACATCATGCCCAATCAATTGAATTTACCACAGGTGGACTCCAATCAAGTTGTACAAACTTCAAGGATGATCAATGGAAACAGGATGCACCTGAGCTCAATTTCAAAGGGTCTGAATACTTATGTAAATAAGTAGTTAAAAAATATATATATAAATGACGTATTTTCGCTTTGTCATTATGGGGTATTGTGTGTAGGTTGAGGAAAAAAAGTATTATTTAAACCATTTTAGAATAAGGCTCTAACATAACAAAAGGTGGAAAAAGTTGAGGGGTTTGAATACTTTCCTGAATGCACTGTATATACACAAACATAATATTGTCTGTGACTTGTTCAATCGAATGCAACACAGATCATTTTTAATCTACGTAATCAAAAAGAAAACTGTGCACACGCATGAGTCGCCTACAAAAGAGTTTGCTTCTGCTGCAGCAGTCGCTGTAAAATATAACGCATGCGGCAGTCACTTCGTTGACCTCTAGACTGATATGTGAACCACACTGATTACCAAATGTTTACCTACTTCCACATCCACGTGATGTCTCCACAGGTCTTGCACAGAGCTGGTGAAAAAGGAAATGATGGAGTAACTAATTATGGTTACGTCTGTATTTCATAAACCATGTAACTGATAGAAACCTGGAGAACAGGGCTGATCAGACAGCTCACCCAAATCCACGCAGGCTATCCAGAGAGGCAGCGATGCGGGGAAACTGAGGGAGGAAAACGTGTCAGAAGTATTCCCAGGCGACCAAATTCTCCAGCACTTTAAACCAAATGCAAACTACTCTTCACACCCCTATACCCCTGTTAACTCCTGAGGGCACGTCATTTGGCGGATGTATGACCCCTATATCTCTATACTGAATTTCCTTAAACCCCCAGAAAGTATTTGGAATTGAAAAATGCCTGTGGAATATAATCAAAATAAGTAATACAATAAAAGCATTGATGCTACAGTTTCATCAATTGAATATGAAATAGAAAGACGTACTCCTCAACAGGAATTACAATGACGCAGAACTGTGAAAGAGTCATTGGGCGGGGGAATGGTTTCTCCAGTCACTGATTTAACCTTCCCCTTCACTTACTATAGGCTTGAGGAGAATGGAGAGGATTTTCTTCACAGTGCGAGGCAGATTGTAGGGGATAATCTGAACCCTGAGACACGGGTCGACAGGATCCCCTTTCCTGAAATAACACACATAACAGAGTTTCTTTCATTGACAACATATTTTTGTGTACTGGATAGATCATTTCACTCCCAGGGAAGTTCATTGGGGTAGTTTTGCTAAACTCGTTGGGATTACCAGGGTCATTAGGCCCAAAATGGAAGTAAACAGGTTGAAACAGGGAACAACAACATTTTTATTTAACTAGTTAAGTCGGTTAAGAACAAATTCTTATTTACAATGATGGCCTACACCGGCCAAACCCAGACGATGCTGGGCCAATTCAGCTCCGCCCTATGGGACTACCAGTCACGGACTGTTGTGATACAGCCTGGATTCAAACCAGAGTGTCTGTAGTGACGCCTCAAGCACTGAGACGCAGCGCCTTAGACCGCTGCGCTACTCGGGAGCCCACCAACATGGACTTGTCTAATGAGAAACACAAATTTTTGTTTATCCGTTTCTAAATATTTTGCTACAGTGTGCCTTACTGAACAGAACCCAGGGAAATTTGACTCACAGGTTGCTAAGCAAGGTAGTACATCCGTCGCCGAAATGACCCCTGATAACCAGCTCATGAATGGCATAGGTCAGCCTTGGGGGTATGAAGGAAACCAACTGGAGAGAGAGAGATGGGGGGGGGGGGGGGGAGATGGCAAATGATGGAGGGGTGGAGGGAGAGAAAGGAATGCAATTTGCAATTACATATCAATACAGTCATCAATCAAACTATAAACTAATGATGCTTATTTTTATGTTTCTGTCATTCAGCAGTCCAAGTCAACACTGTCTGATAAGTGTTCAACCAAGCTCTGATCTGGATTATCACAAATAGATCAGACTGGGGCTGGGGGGTACTCACCGTGTGCCCTGCTTTCTCCAGCAATGCCTTGGTCTCCCTCAGGGCTCGGCCCATGCTTGGAGAGGGCATGGCATAGCCGTCGTTCTCATAGTAACCAATCCTCAGGGGCTTGGAGCTCTGGTATACCTGGAGGAGAACAAAGGAAAAATATAGCAGATAGAAAGACTTTCCATCACAAAATATAATAGTGATATATACTGAACAGAAATATAATAGTGATATAATAGTGATATATACTGAACAGAAACATAATAGTAATATATAGTAATATATACTGAACAGAAATATAAAACGCAACATGTAAAGTGCTGGTCCCATGTTTTTTTTGTACAGGCTGTGCACACTTTGTCAGTCTCTCATTCACAATTTGAGAAGCACTTGATAATGCCTCGAATTTCCCAGTGGCATCCCCTTTGTGTGGCCATAATACACCCCTAAAAAAATCATTCTGCAGCCCTTCTCCCTAAATGCTGCCTGCTCCGAAGCACCTCTCATCTCACTCACACGATCAGGTCTTTCTTTTGAAGCAATGCGCACATGGTAGTAGGCTATAAGGGCAAATGTTCCATTAGCGAAAAACACCATTATCAACAACAAAAAATGACACTTTCCCTGTGGTTTATTTTCTTGCCAGCCAGGTAGGCTATAATCCTGTTGTAAATATAAGCAATGCGCTTAATATTAGGAAAGTTCAAAAATAAATATAGTAGCCCTAGCCTATAGAAAGCTGATCCTCCTCTTTTCAGTAGAGGCCATCACTCCGTTTTCATGCACAATTGCATAGCCTATTGAAATGTTGCGCAGCATGAGCTCATGGGCTCTCATGAAGTGTTTGATTAGATTTTCAAATACATTTGCATTGATGTCAGATTGATTAGAGGGACAATAGGATGCCGAGTACCAGGCAGTTAGCAAGTTTGGTAGGCTACTAATGACCATCAGCAGCATCAGAGCTTGGAGAAGCCTAATTACCGTAACTAAACAGTCAAGTGGAATTTGACTGCCTTCATGACGGTAATACGGTCACCGTAACAGCCCTAGTCACACAACACAATGCCACAGATGTCTGAAGTTGAGGGAGCGAGCCATTGGCATGCTGACTGCAGAATGTCCTCCAGATCTGTTGCCAGATAATTGAATGTTCATTTCTCTATCATAAGCCACCTACGTCATTTTGGAGAATTTGGCAGTACGTCCAACCGGCCTCAACTCCAGACCACGTGTATGGCGTTGTGTGGGCAAGCGATTTGCTGATGTCAACGTTGTGAACAGAGTGCCCCATGGTGGTGGTGGGGTTATGGTATGGGCAGACATAAGCTACGGACATTGAACACAATTGCATTTTATCGATGGCAATTTGAATGCAGAGATCCCGTGATGAGATCCTGAGGCCCATTGTCGTGCCATTCATCCACCACCACCACCACCTCGAACAGCGGGAAAACATTCCACAGTGAACAGCCTGATCAATTATACGCGAAGGAGATGTGTCGCACTGAATGAGGCAAATGGTGGTTACACCAGATACTGACTTTTTTTAAAAGGTATCTGTGACCAACAAATGTATATCTGTATTCACTGTCATGCGAAATCCATAGATTAGGGCCTAATGAATTCATTTCAATTGACTGATTTCCTTATATGAATTAATTGTTCCGATTATATTTTGTTCAGTATAATACTAAAAAATATGGATCTACCATTATATTCTTTAGGGATATCTATTGGACCACAAATCACGTTTCCATCCAACCTTTTTATACGAGTAAAGTACATTTTTGTGACAGGCCTGATGGGCACGGATCATTTGTCACTGAACTTTCCAAACGTCAACAAAACAAAATATGCTAGACAAGGTGGGATCTTTTTGTAAAAGTAATTATGCAAGAAATGTCGGTGTAAGCGCTTATGTGCAAATATTTATAGAATAACCATCATATCGGCGTAAACTTGGAGCCAAGCGATGACGTGTGGTCCTCCCACTACGACTCGTAGGGAAACCATGCAGTTTATTAGACGACAGATGAAATAAGTTACGATGAACTTCACAGGGTGGTGAAAGTGAACGGTGATGAGCTTGATGCTCCTTTCCAATACATATCGAGGGTCTTATTCTGGTAACATGATGATCGATGCGTGGCTGCCATTTGACAAATAATGTTGCTCTCTTGTCCATAATAATCTCATCATGTAGACTAAGAACACCTGCTCTTTCTAGGACATAGGCTGACCAGATGAAAGCTATGATCCCTTATTTATGTCACTTGTCCAACCGGTCGATTGCGATCGACTAGGCAATCGTAGTCGATCACCAAACATTTCCTATTTATTTTTTCGTTTAGCGCTGTTGGCGTTAGGTGCACTTGATTCAGCAGCCCTAGCGTCAGGAAGGCAACATGTTCCCATTTTGATCCATTTCATGTGTCTGAAGGTAGAATTCCGCATACGCGGCAGGCCCAGATAGTAAATCAAGCGCAACTATAGGCCCACTGCTGGCCAATCAGATAGCTCAGTTCACGGTGTCTGCAGTTTCCTCGAGCCAGACTGTAAAAACAAGCCACGGGCGCACAGAAAAGTTGATACTGTGAGATTATAAAATTAATAATTTAAACCATGACTAGAGAGACTCAAAGAATAGCGTAAAGAGTTACTGTTTTTATAAGTGTTTAGGTTGTTATTTGACACTTTGTTCAACACTTTTATAAGCTATAAAAAGGTGCGTTCTCCCCACTTCCACTACAACCAGCACTGCAGCTTCAATAAATGAGTAGAGCAAAGTGTTTCCATAAGCTTGCATTGTTATTATCTGCCTTTGTCTTTTTGAAATCTAGGAATATTTAACTTCCTCTGGTCATATGAGTAACATGAATTGGTGCATGAGGCAGAAATAATGCAGTGCGACTTCAGTTTCGCCATCAGCTGGAAGGAAAACTTTCCCTTTTATCAGCGGAGGGGGGGGAGCAGAAGGGCAGTGAGAAATTATTACCAGTGTGATCATATACAAAAAATGTTTAAATATAATTTCAAAATGGTCTGAGAAGAGCAATATTGGCAGGGGAATTCAAGCATAGGCCCAATACATTACCACTGCATATTGGCTATGGAAAACTGCACAAACCTCAATGCTACAGAACTGTTTTTAATAGTTTGTTGCATAGGCGTGTTTAAGTATATACACTGCTCAAAAAAATAAAGGGAACACTTAAACAACACAATGTAACTCCAAGTCAATCACACTTCTGTGAAATCAAAGTGTCCACTTAGGAAGCAACACTGATTGACAATAAATTTCACATGCTGTTGTGCAAATGGAATAGACAAAAGGTGGAAATTATAGGCAATTAGCAAGACACCCCCAATAAAGGAGTGATTCTGCAGGTGGTGACCACAGACCACTTCTCAGTTCCTATGCTTCCTGGCTGATGTTTTGGTCACTTTTGAATGCTGGCGGTGCTCTCACTCTAGTGGTAGCATGAGACGGAGTCTACAACCCACACAAGTGGCTCAGGTAGTGCAGCTCATCCAGGATGGCACATCAATGCGAGCTGTGGCAAGAAGGCTTGCTGTGTCTGTCAGCGTAGTGTCCAGAGCATGGAGGCGCTACCAGGAGACAGGCCAGTACATCAGGAGACGTGGAGGAGGCCGTGGGAGGGCAACAACCCAGCAGCAGGACCGCTACCTCCGCCTTTGTGCAAGGAGGAGCACTGCCAGAGCCCTGCAAAATGACCTCCAGCAGGCCACAAATGTGCATGTGTCTGCTCAAACGGTCAGAAACAGACTCCATGAGGGTGGTATGAGGGCCCGACGTCCACAGGTGGGGGTTGTGCTTACAGCCCAACACCGTGCAGGACGTTTGGCATTTGCCAGAGAACACCAAGATTGGCAAATTCGCCACTGGCGCCCTGTGCTCTTCACAGATGAAAGCAGGTTCACACTGAGCACATGAGCACATGTGACAGACGTGACAGAGTCTGGAGACGCCGTGGAGAACGTTCTGCTGCCTGCAACATCCTCCAGCATGACCGGTTTGGCGGTGGGTCAGTCATGGTGTGGGGTGGCATTTCTTTGTGGGGCCGCACAGCCCTCCATGTGCTCACCAGAGGTAGCCTGACTGCCATTAGGTACCGAGATGAGATCCTCAGACCCCTTGTGAGACCATATGCTGACACATGCACATTTGTGGCCTGCTGGAGGTCATTTTGCAGGGCTCTGGCAGTGCTCCTCCTTGCACAAAGGCGGAGGTAGTGGTCCTGCTGCTGGGTTGTTGCCCTCCTACGGCCTCCTCCACGTCTCCTGATGTACTGGCCTGTCTCCTGGTAGCGCCTCCATGCTCTGGACACTACGCTGACAGACACAGCAAACCTTCTTGCCACAGCTCGCATTGATGTGCCATCCTGGATGAGCTGCACTACCTGAGCCACTTGTGTGGGTTGTAGACTCCGTCTCATGCTACCACTAGAGTGAAAGCACCGCCAGCATTCAAAAGTGACCAAAACATCAGCCAGGAAGCATAGGAACTGAGAAGTGGTCTGTGGTCACCACCTGCAGAACCACTCCTTTATTGGGGGTGTCTTGCTAATTGCCTATAATTTCCACCTTTTGTCTATTCCATTTGCACAACAGCATGTGAAATGTATTGTCAATCAGTGTTGCTTCCTAAGTGGACAGTTTGATTTCACAGAAGTGTGATTGACTTGGAGTTACATTGTGTTGTTTAAGTGTTCCCTTTATTTTTTTGAGCAGTGTATATATACACATACACACTTTTTTTTTTATCAGAGCGGTAGATCTCGGCTTGCTTTTGGACTCAAAGTGATCTTGACTCAGAGGTTGGTTGGTGACCACTGCTCTAGATGAAGAGGAGGTTAAAGAAGGATTTTAAAGCCTTGAGACATGGATTGTGTATGGTGTGCCATTCAAGGTGAAGGGGCAAGGCAAAAGATTTAAGTGCCTTTGAACAGGGTATGGTAGTAGTTGCCAGGCGCACCGGTTTGTGTCAAGAACTGCAACGCTGCTGGGTTTTTCATGCTCAACAGTTTCCCGGGTGTATCAAGAATGGTCCACCACACAAAAGACAACCAGCCATTTTGACACAACTATGGGAAGTATTGGAGTCAACATGGGCAAGCATCCCTGTGAAACGGTTGACACCTTGTAGAGTCCATGCCCCGACTAATTGAGGCTGTTCTGAGGGCAAAGGGGGGAGGGGGGGTGCAACTCAATATTAGGAAGGTGTTCTTAATGTTTTGAACACTCAGTGTATCTGCTAGCTGTTGGCTAGAGCGCACGTGCCCAGGCGCGAACCGGGACAAGAATTTAGCCCTGGCATTTCATCCACACCAGCCCACATTGCCAACTCTAAATATAATACCCACTGCTAGTAGCCATGTATTCATCCAACAGTACATTGAATGTCCTTTGCAGTGGTAGGTTACTACCCATGAGGCCTATTCCCTCCCAATAGCCGGTGCGCATTTCTTGCTCGTGCCGCTCCATATCTCAGAGCTACATCAAAAGTGTACCTACAGAAAACTGACACCCTCCTCTCTTCGACAGGGACAAGTGGACAAAGCTTCCAAAGCTGTGCTTTTTTCAGAAATTGCATTTTGAAATGTTAAGCGATCAGAGCGCATTGGGGGAAGAGGAGAGTGGCTCGTTCATCACAGCAGCAGGCCCCCGCGAGGGCACAATGGCAGGGCAGACACTTTCATTACAGGAATCATGAGGACAATGCACTTTACTGTTTGGCCAAATTATGGTTTTAGCCGCCCCAAGAACAGGACGTTTTGTGTGAGGTGACAACGTAGAAGTTCCTCTTTCTACATTTGTAGGCACCCTTTCTGTTTTTTACGATCCATGATCTTGGCTGTCTAACTGATGACCAATCCGACCCTGCACATGCCAATACCAGAGTGGGTACACTCGCTATATAACGCAAAATTTTTCGTGAGGCAAATCATCAGTCGAGTTGAAAATGCAATGGAAACCCATTTAACTTGGTAGCATCTCTGTATTCCAGAGAAAGAGACACAGCTGCATGTGAGCTCTCACATTTTTCAACATGTTTTTTTTTACAAAAGGATAGATTTGGAGTTAGATAAACTTGGATTTTTCAGCAGGTACTGTTAACTCGAAATGACACAACGACAAGGTTCCAGTTTAACAAAGTTTACTCTACTATATGAACACACTACAAGGTAGCCATTACACTCAAGGCCAGGTCCAACAACGACAAGACTTCCTGCGCATGCTCACTCTTGACTGAGTGATACCCCCTTAATAACAGAAATATAGGGATACTTAAAACATGAACTTAACAATCTCCCCCTTTTCTTTAAAGACAAATAAAACATCAACAACATAATTAAATGTCCAAGTATTATTCAAGATCCCCATTACAAATGGGTTGTGTGACAGTTCTTATTTGTATTACTCAAGCTGCCACTTTCCATTACTGAGAGCCTGTAGGAGCGAGAGCCTGTAGGAGCACAAGACCGGATGCTCCTTTTTTAGTCAGACAGTCAGCAAGCTGTTCCTTTGTGGTCTACCACAGAATCCACTGGATTCTCTGTGCTTGAATAAGTTCCTTGATGCTGCTAATCTCAAAGTCTTTTCTCTGTGACAGACTTGGTTGACTTCACAGCATCAACTAATGAGTAGTTGTCAGTGACACAAACTACAGGTAGGAAGTGCCGTTTTGTCCCACCAGTGATAACCTAGCGAAGCATCACGGAAGACAACTAGTTTCAAATAGTCATCTTTTCCAACATGCTGAAACTTTAAAGTCACTTGTTGTGATTTCAGTTTACGAACAACTTTGTTTGCCTCATGAATGGTTTGTACAGTGGCGTGTTTTGTGTTAGATGCCAAGTTGCAACCATCAAACCAGGTCTACTCTGTCTCGCAGCCCATAAAATTTGTCCCATCTTTGACCTCAATTGACCAGCTTCAATTCCACATAGAGGGGAATTCCTTTGTACGGCTCTTGAAGAATCCATGTGGATAGGTTGAAGATTCTTGATATAGCTCTCCTGTTGCATCAGTATTTTTCCATCAACTGTAATAAACTCTATGCCAACATAACAAAAATGATCATGCTCCTCACGGCCAACCTAGAAAACAGCTTTGAGGTGTGGAATCACAGTTGAAGCAAAGGTCTGTGAGCCACCCCAGATAAAGTCATCAACATGACAGGCAAGTACTCCAGTCACATTGCAGTCTTGATCAAGCCAATAGAAGACTGCAGGATCCACTTGTGACATTTTTCCACCTGTATTCAGCATTGTTGCCTTGACTTTGTTGTACCAGTAGAGTGATCCATCTGCCAGTCCATACACACACTTTTTTATTTTCCACAGTGTTCCTTCACTTTTAGCTTCGGGCGGAGGTCGGATGTGAATGTCCCTTGACAGCTCTGTTCCCTGCAAAAATCCAGATTTGATGTCTATGGAATTAAGTTTCCATTTTTTCTGGCAGATCACTGACATCAGCAATCTGAGTGACTCTGAGGCGCATGTCGGTGAGTCTTTTGGGAGTTCTTTAGCAGCCAGCTCCTCAAAACCTCTAGCCACTAGACGTGCTTTGGGCACTATTCCAGTTAAGGATTCTTTAAGGGTACACACCCACCTTGTTGAGACGCACTTTTGGCCAATGTCTTTGACTTCCTCAAACACTCAATTTTTCCTCCAATTACTGAGCTCATCTAGCTTAGCTGAGTCAAATGACACGTCCTTTGTTTCAAGTACATCATCATTTTGAATGTCATTCTGTTTTTCTCGATTTTCCATTGGTTCAATTCTGATATTATCTACAAGTGGCAGGTCAGCTGACCCTGTTGTACCAGAAAGTGTAGCTGGTTCAGAGTACTGCAAGTTGTACCAGTTCTTGTGTTTTGCTTTTCCTGCTCGTCCAATGACGGTTGCTGTATGTGGAATACCACTTTCTCTGTCCGTGTATTTAACAGTTTGTCCAGTTTTCAGATTGGAACAACCATGTTCTCTTAACACATGTGGCTGTTGAATGTTTTCCTCATTTGAACGCTCAACAGTATTACCTGTGGCATGGTTGAAGGTCTCTGCTCCATTTCCTGTGTTAGTTTCGGTGTCCATATCATCGGATGCGACATCTGGTAGGTTTGTGTCTGTTACTGTGTCCTTTTTGTCATTTTCATTAGGAGACTGATTCTCAGCAACAGCCCCTCTATCTTGTTGATCATTTACTTTCCGCAATCTTGAGTGATGCACCCTGACAATCATGCCTCCGTGCCTCACAAATATCACCACACCATCTTGACCAATGACTACTCCCGGTCCTTTCCACTCTTGACAGTCAACTCGTTTGTAGTACACTTTGTTTCCAGTTTCGTACTTCTCATCATCATTATTCCCTGAACTGCTGAGTAACTTCTGAAGTCTGTTAACTGTATCATGTCCAAACTGTTTGTAAAGCTTTAACAATACTTTGTGTTTTTCTTTAGTGCTCATGTTCTCTGTGACTGTCAGAATCTTCATGTGCTCTGTGTCAGTCAGAATCTCATTTTTGCATGGACTCTGTGTGATGTCTTTGTCTAAAATGTTTACACAATAGTGGCCTGAGGTAGTAAGTTCAAGAGTCACTGGTTGTTTAAACATCACTGCCTTGTCATTTTTTATGTCTAGTACAGCCTCTGCCTTCTTGAGGGAAGCTTTGCTTAATAGTAAGGGGATATCTGTAGGGACCACCTCTGTTTCAATGTGACACTTAGTCTGACCAATTTTTGCTGGTATCTTAACTCTCTTGGTAGAATGGACAATTCTCCCGTCTCCAAATTTGAAAGCTCTGTTGCTTGGTGTGTCAATCATATTTTGTACTTCTTTCATATTTAGTTCACTGACATAGCTATCAAGCCATTTTGCACCACACACTGTCCGTGTACATGCAGTATCAATCACAGCAGATCCTAAGGATTCAACTATAAAAATCTCAGTATCAGAAGCAGATTCATTTGAAAACAGTGTAATGTTACACTGCTCTATCTCTGTGTTTACATTTTCCTCTGTTAGTTTAACTTGTTCATTTTTATGAGGACAGTCTTTAACCCAATGGTAAGTGCTTTGACAAATTGCACATTTCGATCTCCTTCCATATTTGTCCAGTGGATTTGTGCCGTCATCCTTGTTCAAATCCTCAACGGATATTTCCAGTGCTGTATCTCTCGCTCTTCCCTCCAGCGATAATACCACCGCAAGTGCTTGCTTTTTCGCTTCCAGATTAGTAATGCGTGTCCAGATTCCCAGTTCATTTTTCCAACTTTCGTACGACCTCTTCTCGTCGAAGCGAGGTGGCACGTTGTAGTTAGAAGCCATCCTCTGCTACCAATGTTAACTCGAAATGACACAACGACAAGGTTCCAGTTTAACAAAGTTTACTCTACTATATGAACACACTACAAGGTAGCCATTACACTCAAGGCCAGGTCCAACAACGACAAGACTTCCTGCGCATGCTCACTCTTGACTGAGTGATAGCCCCGTAATAACAGAAATATAGGGATACTTAAAACATGAACTTAACAGGTACATATGCAGGATGCTACCCTCCACAACATGGCCTTCGCTCCAGATCAAAACTCCAAACCTACAACCTAATTTTGGCCAAAATTGACCGGAGAGATTACTGCTACCAAGGTTTCCTTTTTCCAAGCTATATAGAGGGTGCTCTGGCAAACAAACAGCAGAGACCTGAGGACACCATCCAACCTGGAGTAGTTTGGTCTGATGCTATTTTGAACGCCAAGAAGAAAAAGTACATTACAATGAATGCGGAGTTAAGGCTGCCAGGCTCGCTAGGACAGACCAGATACAACTTCAATTAGCACCGAGGTGTGAAGTGAAAGGTGTCGATGCCTTTGGGCCCAACAAGTGGCAGGAGTCCCCTTTGAAGCCCCCTCCTGCTGTTTAAAGACCATCCACTGGCATTTTCTACAATAAATCTGCCTCCGGAAATAAAAGCTTCTCCCAAGTGGGTGTGACACCTACTCCCGTTGCCTGCTGCACCGCTGCTTGGATTCCACCTGGCGATCTGTTCCCAGTCTGTCCTGGCCTGTCTCCCCCTTCCTGGTACAGGTACCCCCACCACACTCCCACCTGAGCTTTCTCTCGCATCCAGCACACACGCACTGCTGGGGCGAGTGACTGACTTACAATGGCTACCCCCAAATGGTTATATATATATTTTTTTTTTTCTTGCGCATTTTGCCTCATGACTCCTGCATGCTTTGTTGACTACGAACCTTCTTTACCCAACCGTGGGACAGACTGTTTGTTCCCACACTCGGGACTCTGACTCTATTGGTTACACAGACTTTTGGCCTCCCTTCCTATTCTAACCACCTCTCGCCAGCTTTGTATTCATGTTACCTGATAAAATTGCTGTACAATATGATCTTGTTGTCATCTGATGCACATTCAGATGTCATAAATCAGCACTGCAGAGCTCTCCCTGTCCTATGCCGTGCCTTGATGGTATTACTGTTGATGATATCTGGAAATGTGCATGTACACCCTGCCCCATCTACTGTTGCTAGCCCCAATTCTGACTTGTTCTCTGATATCTGCTTTACTGATTTCTGCTCTCGTAAAAGCCTGGGTTTTCTGCACGTTAACGCTAGAACCTTATTACCTAAAATGGATCAATTGAAAGTGTGGGTTCACAGCTCCAATCTTTATGTGTTGGTCGTTACTGAGATGTGGTTAAGGAAGTTTTGAATACTGATGCCAACCTTTCTGGTTATAACCTTTCTCAGCAAGACAGATCTTCCGTAGGTGGGGGAGTGGCAATCTTTACCAAGGATCACCTTCAGTGCTCGGTTGTCTCCACCAAGTCTGTCCCCAAACAATTAGATTTTCTGGCTTAAGCATTCAACTTTCAAATAGCTCTTTGTTGACTGTTGCTGGGTGCTATGGTCCTCCATCAGCACCAGCCTGTACCCTACCTGCCGTAAGCTCTCTCCTGGCCTCTTAGACTAAGTTTGAATTTGTTCTGCTAGGTGATCTAAACTGGGATATGCTTAAACCACCTGACCAAGTCCTAAAGCAATGGAACTCCCTAAATCTTTCTCAGATTGTTACCAATCCCACAAGGTATGACTCCAAACACCTAGAAAAGGCTACTCTCCTTGATGTTACCCTCACAAATAATAGGTGTCAGTCTGGGGTTTTCTGAAATGACCTTAGTGATCACTGCACACACGCACTGCTGGGGCGAGTGACTGACTTCGTTCAGGTTATGGATGTGTCACTGCAACCTTAAAGGTCCTCAATGATGCCACCACCGCCCTTGATTCTAAGCAATATTGTGCTAGTATTTTTATTGACTTGGCCAAAGCTTTTGATATGGTAGACCATTCCATTCTTGTCGGCCAGCTAAGGAGTATTGGTGTCTCTGAGGGGTTTTTGGCATGGTTTGCTAACTACCTCTCTCAAAGAGTGCAGTGTATAAAGTCAGAACATCTGCTGTCTCAGCCACTGCCTGTCACCAAGGGTGTACCCGAAGGCTCAATCCTAGGCCCCACGCTCTTCTCAATTTACATCAACAACAACGCTCAGGCAGTAGGAAGCTCTCATCTATTTATATGCAGATTATACAGTCTTATACTCAGTAGGCTCCTCCCTGGATTTTGTGTTAAATGCTCTACAACAAAGCTTTCTTAGTGTCCAACAAGCTCTCTACCCATGACCTTGTTCTAAACACCTCCAAAACAAAGGTCATGTGGTTTGGTAAGAAGAATGCCCCTCCCTAATTACTACATCCGAGCGTTCAGAGTTTGAGGTAGTCACCTCATACAAGTACTTGTGAGTACTTGAAGAAATAAAATCTGAAATAAATCACTCTACTATTATTCTGACATTTCACATTCTTAAAATAAAGTGGTGATCCTAACTGACCTAAGACAGAGATTTTTTACTCAGATTAAATGTCAGGAATTGTGAAAAACTGAGTTTAAATGTATTTGGCTAAGGTGTATGTAAACTCCCGACTTCAACTGTATCTACTGCAGTCCTCATCCTCCACATACAACACCCGTTCTGCCAGTCACTTTTTGCTAAAGGTCCCCAAAGCACACACATCCCTGGGTCGCTCCTCTTTCAGTTCGCTGCAGCTAGCGACTGGAACGAGCTGGCACAAACACTCAAACTGGAAAGTTTTATCTAAATCTCTTCATTCAAAGACTCAATCATGGACACTTACTGACAGTTGTGGCTGCTTTGTGTGATGTATTGTTGTCTCTACCTTCTTGCCAGTTGTGCTGTTGTCTGTGCCCAATAATGTTTGTACCATGTTTTGTGCTGCTACCATGTTGTGTTGCTACCGTGCTGTGTTGTCATGTCTCTCTTTATGTAGTGTTGTCTCTTGTTGTGACGTGTATTTTGTCCTAATATATATATATATTTTTTTATCCCAGCACCCGTCCCCGCAGGAGGCCTTTTGGTAGGCCGTCATTGTAAATAAAATAAAAAATCTTAAATGACTTACCTAGTTAAATAAAAGGTTAAATAAATAAAACTTAAAAAATGTATTCGGTACATGGGAATTTAACCGCAAAAGGTAGTTATGTGCACTACGTCACCACACACAGCCTTTTATCCACAACAAGTCAATTTGATGGAAACAAATCCCTGGTGGGGAAAATGCACGTTTTGTTTTCATACAGATTTTACACGATTCGCATGAAAATCTGTCACCAATTGGATGGAAACCTAGCTAATGATATGTATTCTATGATAAGAGAAACTTCACCCTGGAGCCTATGTACGGATCATCTCCCACAATCCTAACTGTAACCATTAGTGGGGAAAATGCAAAACTGACCCAAGACCAGCATCTGGGGGAAACTTCTCCCTATGATAGAGAACCCACCTGTTGGTTGAATGGGATGGGTGGTACCGTGGGGTCCAGGATGAACATGTGGTCACAGAGCAGAGCATGCATACAGAGAGCCAGGCTGTCGACGTCTCTTGCCATGGGCCCAAGGGACGACAGCACTGGAACAAGCACAACACAAACAACTTGGGTCATCATGACAGTGGAAAGTCAGTCACTAAAAGCTAACAATACCATTAGTTATCATGTCGTTACTATACCAGAGTTACTGTATATAATGCATTAAGCACCCTTTGAAAATAATTACTATATTTTCCACAGAATCAAAGCAGTGCTCACTTTTCTTTTGAAAATGCTTTTTTGTAGACCTTATGAAGGACTGGCAGAGGGGTCAAGCAAAATGTTATCAATTTATTTACTATGCATGAGCAGGGATAAAAGTTTATTGTTTGAGCCGTACCTGACTTTTGGCCCCGGACACAGGAGCTAGCACCTCGCGAACTACATTTTTTTTGTTTTTAAAAGGAACAGAGAAAATCAGTCAATATCTAACATCTAACCAAGCCCATCGGGTCAATATCTAACCAAGCCTGGGAGTCTTGTGATGTACTCTTTCTTTGAACTGTGCTCAAGGTTATGAGCATTGTAAAAGATAACATGTTAGGCCAAGTCACCATGAGACACACAGATTCACTAACAGATACATTTGATAGAAACACTAAGGAACACTGACAGACATACTAAGAGTAACAGACCCAATAACACACCCACCCACCTCAGCCTGTTGGCCGTGGGCTTGAAGCCACAGATCCCACAGAAGGATGATGGGATGCGGATGCTGCCCCCGATGTCGGACCCTATGCCCAGAACCGAGCCCCCTCCTCCGATCAGCGCCCCTTCCCCGCCCGACGAGCCCCCTGACGTCTTCTGGGGGTTGTGGGGGTTCAGAGTCAGCCCATAGATAGGGTTACCACAGTCAAAGCTGGAAATGAGGACAATAAACTTATTTTTAGGACATATTTAAAGGACTGCTTTCTCACATGACACATGGGATGACCAACCAGCTTTACTCTGGGTGCGGACTAGCCTGGTCTTAGGGCTTCGACGAGGACCACGTCCACACATTCTTCAATCACATTACTCAAGTCAAAGCTCTTGCACTAAATTACATGGCTTACTGTGGTGCAACTGGCACGTCTCACCTACTACAGTATGTCAATGTAGTTCAAGTGTATGTGGCGATCCATCACCAGTTGACATTGTTTGGTATCCAAATAATATTCTGAATCTCATTTGTTGCATTCACAAGTCTAAAATAACTATTTACTTTAGCAGGCCTTGGGGCACGTTGGTCTTGACGAAGGGAATGGCGCCTTGTCTCTTCAACACTTCAACTAGCACACTGTCCCCTGTGGCGGGCAGGTCCAATTTACAGATTACGCCACACGTAGAGTCATGACCCTAAACACAAAAACAGGAGGAAAAACTAAAACAAGGAAATCATTCATGTAAAAAAAATACTATTTCAGTAGACGTGCACATCTCTGAACCATGTTACCGGTAGGGCTATTGTCACGAGAGATTCAACTATACTGAACAAAAATAGTAATGCAACAAGAAACAATTACAATGATTTTACTGAGTTACAGTTCATAAGAAAATCAGTCAATTTAAATGAATTAGGCCCTAATCTATGGATTTCACATGACTGTTAAATCAGCTTATTGATAGGCCACGCCTGTCAGGTGGATGGATTATCTTGGCATAAAATAAATATTCACTAACAGGGATGTAAACAAATTTGTACACAAAATGTGAGAGAAATTAGCGTTTTGTGCATATGGAAAATGTATGCAATGCAACGTATGCAATTTCAGCTCATGAAACATGGCACTAACACTTTACATGTTGCATTTACATTTTCTTTCAGTATAGAAGCACAAACTCTGAACCCAGAACCATGTTACCGATTGGGCTTATGTCATGAGAGAGTCAACTAGAAGCGAACAAACATATGTTACAGACAGGCCTACCGTCGAGCAGCTTCCTGGACACAGATTAAGCCTAGTCCTAAAAAGCATACTCTATGGAGAATCTCCATTTAAAAATGTTTTAGTCCAGGACTAGGCCTAGGTACAGAGGAAAAGGGCAATGAAACACACTGAAATGACACCTAATCAACACTACCTTGTATCCAATATTTTCCTTGATACTGACAGGGACCCCATAAAGGAGACCATCCTTGTGAGAGTCAATATCCTCCAGCTGATCCCAACTTTCCAGCAGGACCTCAGTGCAACAGTTCAGTCTCCTATTCACCTCCAAGGTCTGTGGGGAAACAGCATGGGATAAATCAATGGGACTGCTTTAGTAGATTGATAGGCCTAGTAGCATGGTCCCAGATCTGTTTGTGTTGTCTTGTCAACTCCTATGGTCATAGTAACAAGAGCACAAACAGATCCCAAACAGATCTGGGACCAGGCTAGATTGATTATCACACCACAATAAATGTTGCCTAATAGGTGATAGGCCTTCAATACAACAACATGCATTGTTTTATACAATACAGCTGCATTTGTTTTGTAAACAATGCAGAAATGATCCAGGCATGTCATCATAAACTGTGTACAAAACATTTGAAACACCTGCTCTTTCCATGACAGACTGACCAGGTGAAAGCTATGATCCCTTATTGATGTCCCTTGTTAAATCCACTTCAATCAGTGTAGATGAAGAGGAGTCAGGTTAACGAAGGATTTTTAAGCGTGTGCCATTCAGAGGGTGAATGGGCAAGACAAAAGATTTAAGTGCCTTTGAATGGGTATGGTAGTAGGTGCCAGGCAAACCGGTTTGTCTCAAGAACTGCAACGCTGCTGGGGCTTTTACGCTCAACAGTTTCCCATGTGTATCAAGAACGGTCCACCACCCAAAGGACATCCAGCCAACTTCCACACAACTGTGGGAAGCATTAGAGTCAACATGGGCCAGCAGGAACAAAACTAGGTCACCAATGCTTGCAATGAAAACAAAACTATATTTTATAAAAATTATGCAGTCCACAAAATTCCACAACATGCACATTAGAAATAGTTGGTATAAGCTATATGTGAATACTGGGGGTGTTGATTGGATTGTGCATTACCTTTTCCATGTATGAGTGGAACACAGCTTGTGGAGTTAGTGTTCCATCCTTCAGTTGTTTGGACAGCTCAGCCAGGGACAGTGAGAGGATGAGAGAGGTGTCTGTCTCAGGGTGCTGACATGGGATTCAAAGAAGGAGAGTATGAACATTGGGTAGGCCTATACCACCAGATATCTATCTAACTCCCCTTTCTGAAAATAAAAATTAAATGTCCTGTTATCTCAGTCAGTGGGCTAGTCGTGCAGGGGGTCCTCTGAATACCCCCTACTCCTCTTTTCACTTGATGCATGCATGGCTAAGTAAAAAATGTTTTGAACATGAACTTGGAGTGAGTTTGACATGAAATAGATCAGTTGTGATATATTATTAGAGTGGCTGACAGCACGTTCGAATCACAGCTGTGTCTGACTAATCAGTCGTGTTGAATGTCCATTCACTGACGTTGTTAGCTAGCTTTCGCTTAGCCTATTCATAGAGGCAGAATCCACCCTTGGGTTCTCGAGCAAATTTTCGCTAAATTAAAGTCAAACTTACCGACTCGTTGAACTGACAGACAGCATGCTCTGCTCGTTGCAGCGACTTTTCTCTTCGCACTTTTGCTTTCTGAATTTTCCTCCACGACTGTTGGTGTCCAAACCATTTCAGCAAAAGGACCAAGGCACTTGCACCGCATGCTGTGGCTGTCAGAATCACTGTCCATTTCGGCTTTGCTACAAAAACAAGTTGTTTATAGTTATCCATTCTGTCTATGACGCCTATAAAGCTATCCACCTTGAACAACAGACTTTCTAAACTAATGTGATAATGCTAAATGGGTAAACGTTCCATGTATCATAAACATATATAATGTGTGATTGCGGCCCGCAATTCGGGGCGTTCCTTACATGTAGTTTTTCATGCATCTACAGAAACGCCCCCTATCGAGCATCCCATTGGTTCTGAGCACACCATCTTCACGCTTGCGTGATACTTGATATTCGCGATTTCCCCTGATTGTCTATGCGATTAAAATGTGTGTCAAAAGGGAAATAACAGTATTATCTGAGTTTTTCGGGGGCGAAGGACATGGTCTACCGGAGTCCTAGCTAGCTAACAAGTTAGTAGTGTCCTTCGCTCCGGGCTGCCGATCACCTGCCCTCGTGGTTACCAGAACCGCAGGAAAGCAGTGCCCGACAGGCGTGGGCGAAGTACACTGTCTACGGGTGTCCTAGGTATCGTTAGCTACCGAGGTAGAGTTGGTTGTCACAGAATCATCAAGCTAGATATGATGTATTCTATAAATGTCTAGCATACTTTTACGACCTTTGGGGCCTGTTGTCCGGACCTCTGGCAGTCTCTATGGGGGTGCCACAGGGTTCAATTCTCGGGCCAACTCTCTTCTCTGTATACATCAATGATGTCGCTCTTGCTGCTGGTGATTCTCTGATCCACCTCTACGCAGACGACACCATTCTGTATACTTCTGGCCCTTCTTTGGACACTGTGTTAACTAACCTCCAGACGAGCATCAATGCCATACAACTCTCCTTCCGTGGTCTCCAACTGCTCTTAAATGCAAGTAAAACTAAATGCATGCTCTTCAACCGATCGCTGCCCGCCCATCCAACATCACTACTCTGGACGGCTCTGACTTAGAATATGTGGACAACTACAAATACCTAGGTGTCTGGCTAGACTGTAAACTCTCCTTCCAGACTCACATTAAGCATCTCCAATCCAAAATTAAATCTAGAATCGGCTTCCTATTTCGAAACAAAGCATCCTTCACTCATGCTGCCAAACATACCCTCGTAAAACTGACCATCCTACCGATCCTCGACTTCAGTGATGTCTTTTACAAAATAGCCTCCAACACTCTACTCAACAAATTGGATGCAGTCCATCACAGTGCCATCCGTTTTGTCACCAAAGCCCCATATACTACCCACCACTGCGACCTGTACGCTCTCGTTGGCTGGCCCTCGCTTCATACTCGTCACCAAACCCACTGGCTCCAGGTCATCTACAAGTCCAGCAGGCGCTCCAGCAGGTATATCTCACTGGTCACCCCCAAAGCCAATTCCTGGTTTGGCTGCCTTTCCTTCCAGTTCTCTGCTGCCAATGACTGGAACAAACTGCAAAAATCACTGAAGAGCTGAGACTCATATCTCCCTCACTAGCTTTAAGCACCAGCTGTCAGAGCAGCTCACAGATCACTGCACCTGTACATAGCCCATCTGTAAATAGCCCATCCAACTACCTCATCCCCATACTGTATTTATTTATTTATCTTGCTCCTTTGCACCCCAGTATCTCTATTTGCACATTCATCTTCTGCACATCTATAACTCCAGAGTTTAATTGGTATATTGTAATTACTTTGCCACCATGGCCTATTTATTGCCTTACCCCCTTACCTCATTTGCACACACTGTATATATACTTTCTCTACTGTATTATTGACTGTATGTTTGTTTATTCCATGTTTAACTCTGCGTTGTTGTTTGTGTCGAACTGCTTTGCTTTATCTTGGCCAGGTCGCAGTTGTAAATGAGAACTTGTTCTCAACTAGCCTATCTGGTTAAATAAAGGTGGAAAGGTGAATCGGACGGCTGCCGACACTTGCTTGAAGGAGGCATATGCGCGCCCTCGACTATTCCACACCTGCTGAGGAGTTGCCCGGACAGAAGGGGAATTTGGACATAAACAAATGGGACGAAAGAAAAAGTGGGTAAAAAAATGTTTTGAACATCGATCAACTGGATGTGTCCATTTGTATTCCATACATTGCCAATTGCAGAATTACTCTCTTGAACAATGAACTCCCTACTTTGATATTGCAGTCTTGGCAATGTAGACCAGCCTTCCAATTTCAGTTCAAGGCAAGGAACCATTTGACTGGCAACTAACCATATTCAGATTGGAAGCAAATATAATCTCATAAAAATGCACTGTCTCACACTGTTTAGCACTAAAATACAATTCCAGGGTTGCAATTGGTGAGCGTTTAATCTTGAAAAAGCATGACGTTCTTTTTTTTTTTTACCAAAAAAACGCCTCGCTCTGGAGAACCCTTTGCTACGGGGTGTGGGAAGTGGTCAAAGCACAGATAGTGAGAGAACAATGTAGTATGCTACTGAGGGACAGATTGTGTCTTTGAAGCACAACCTTTTAGAACTATGGGTTCCAGAAAACGTCTTTAAATGTGTCAACAATGTATAACATATGTGGTCCTCTTTTTTTCCAGTCTTCAATGCGAAGCAAGACTGCTCAATGTGTGCTTTCCATCAACCACAGAAAAATGATGACCATCTGGGTTTGTTTTTGTGGAATTTTTATTCAAAGACTGACATTATTGTAATGTTTGATATTACAACATTGATGTGTGATACCTTTTTTATCAACACATACGTTTTTTGCAAATGTATGTCTCTATTACTATATGATTTATATTGCCTGAATACTCAACGATGATTAACACCTCAGTTATGTGCTTATGTCAGGGTTGTGGTCAAATGCATGTAATTTAAAGTCAATTTTGCAATTGAACAAAAATCCAATTTAATTTGAAAATGTTCCTCATTGAAAAAGCATGTAACAGAATTTGGGTATTCCAGAACTGTAATTTACATGTAAATAAACATAACCCTGTTATGTTTTTAATACTGCAGATAGAATGCTGTGTGCCAGAGATGGCACCATTCAGTTTGTCTTGGGATGACAAAGAAGAACTTCAACAAAGCCAAAATAGAAAATGATTGAAAGGGGCCTCTTTGCTGTTAAATTAGAGATGTATAAATAAACGACTGGTGTGCCTTGTAACTACTTTAAAATGTGGAACTGTTGCACTAAAAATGCAAACATTGATTTGACATACAATGTAAGATTGTAAACATTGTACAACTTTGTAAACATTGTCTAACTTCATATATAACAAATTAAACTTGAAATTAACATTTCTTTCAAGTTTCGCAAATAAATGCATATTTTCGCTTTTTTTCTGCGACAATCACTGAATTAGTTAATGATTTTTTCATCTTTAAATGCAATATTTGAGATTATGTATTTCTATCAAATCAAAACTGGAAAAAGTATGCTAGACATGTATAGAATAAATAATACATCGTTTGATGTTTCTGTGACAAACAGTGAACTAATGTTAGTTATTGATTTTACCGCTTTAAATGGCATTTTATAGATTTTATGTACTTCTATCAAGTCAAAACTGGAATTTCTACTCAAAACAAAGGTTCTAAAAGTATGGATGACATGTATAGAACAAATCATAACTAGCTTGATGATTCTGTGACAAACGGTGAATAAGTTATTGATTTTTACATTTTTAAATGGCTTTTAGCGAATGTGTGAATATAAAACCAACTTCACCTCGATTCGTTAGCTAGCTACCTATCCTGTCGTCTGTGTAACGGTGTCCTAGCTAATTAGCCCCCACTGTCCTTCGCTAACGCATGCCCTCATAATCGTTAATAGAACTGCAGGAAAACAGTGTCCAACAGGCGGGGGCGACGTACACTGTCTACCGGTGTGCTAACTAGCTACCCATCTCGTCTGCTGTGTACTGGGGTCCTAACTAGCTAGCAAAATGTCTTTCGCTCCCGCTTGCTGTACACCTGTCCTCGCCGTCGTTAATAACATAACTTCGGGAAACAGTGCCCGATAAGCGGGGGCGAGGTTCACCGGTGTGTTAGCTAATGTTACCTATCCTGCCTACTGTGTACCGGAGTTTTCCAACTCGCTAGTTATTACCCAGAGTCCTAAACGCCTGCCAAACAACTGACATCGTTAACAGCGAAGGACGTGTCTATCTACCGTTGCCCTAACTAGCTAGCTGCCGTTGTCGCCCCCACCTCTTATTCTGTGGGTTTACTGTAATGTACTTGAGCGCTCCCGCCTGTGAACCGGAGTCCTATTTTAGAAATTGACCTATAGAAGTATAAACGCCCCGAACGCCTATTTTAGAAATGGACCTATATAAGTATAAACGCCCCTATAGAAGCAGGAACGCCCCGAATTGCGGTAGCCCTTCCCGGGCGGGCTCGAGACAGAATAAGGAAGTAGCTAACTAGCAGAGGAAGGCGAAGCCTAGTTTTGCCTGTGTACGGTAGAGTGCGCAGTTGAGGGTCCAGTTCATAGATCCTATTAAGTTAGTATTCTAATTCCTAATTCTATGGTCCAGTTTGCCTTCGGATGGTTGCCTGGCTACCCAGTCTCAATGCTCTGTCCAAACGCCACGCCACGGTCTTCTCTGCAATGAAATAGCTATGTAGCGATCGGTAGAGGCACAGACATTCGGATGGGGAACCAGTGATACATATTTCATGGCACATTAGGCTACTCTTGTGCCATATAGTATGATTGTATCTTATCAGGGACTGTTGATTGCATGTGAAATTGCGTTTAAGCTAAACATAAAACACAATTGTAATGCTTTGCAATTATCCAGTTTAGACCAATGACCAAATTAATGTATGCTGCACTTGTCAAATTGATGCAAATTGATGCTCAGTCTCAATAGCTATACCGCCAGCTGATAGACAAGATTAGACGCATCATCCAATATATTAAATCCAACCACAGAAAACAAACACTGATTCAACACTTAATTTATAATTTATTCACATGAACAGATAGTGTGTATGAGGTTACAACTTAGACTCAGAGGAATCCTTTAAAACCAGGTACTTGTCACTTAAGTTAAATGGTAGTTGTCTATATCTGACAAGGAACTTCTGCCAGTAGTGCAGGGAGCTGGAGGGACTTTACTTGACAGAATGGAAGACTTTGTGAGCCACCTGTAGGACAGAAATTAAAGGACAAGTTATTGCAAACTGTCTTGTACAAATGTATGCAAAGTGAGTGACACTTGTCTCCTAAAGTAGCTAGTTATCCCATCCAAAGTTGGGAGTATTTTCTATTCATTCCTCCTGTCTGACGATAGAAAGCACCCAGCCTTATCACCAAATGAGGTTCGGTCCACTCATATGTCCCTGTTTCTCCACAGCCTTCTCCATCCTGCTATTCAACTACTGTTCTCAAATTCTAACATCTCCAATCATGATGAACTTAATGAAGGAGGAGCATGCGATAGAGTAAATCCACTGACTCCTGGATATAATCTTGCTTGTAGAAGTTCAAATGTTGAGTCATCTAATTTACCCATGCATCAGTTGTGGTGGTACACCTGGATGAGTAGCCCAATGCTGACAGTAATACTAGGCTATTATTTTCCCTAGAGATATAGGGAGGGAGTATACTACTACGCATCTCTCGAATACACTGACTGAATCTCAATAGTCTTAAATTGCTTTCTCTCCTCGTTTCCTCTCCATCATCTGCACTGACGTGAAGGAACTGGACAGGTGAAAGTAAACACCCAGTATGGTTTCAACCACAGTTCTGTCAACTGTTTTCAGAACAGTACAGATGAAGGAGAGGAGACAAGGAGAGGAAACCACTATATACTATTGAGATGAACCCACTGATATGACTCTTCTGTCAGTCTGACAGCCAGCCTCAGTGTCATGTTCATTCTTGGCAGACAGAGAGATCTACCTCCAGCCTACATACAGTACCAGTCTGTAATATCTATGTGTTTCAAGCAGACCACCATAGTCCCTGTGCACAAGAATGCCAAGGTAGCCTGTCTAAATGACTTTCGCCCCGTAGCACTCACATCTGTAGCCATGTAATGCATTGAAAGGCTGGTCATGGCTCACATCGACACCATCATCCCAGACACACTGGACCCACTCCAATTCACATACCGCCCCAACAGATCCACAGATGATGCAATGTCTATTGCACTCCACACTAGCCTCTCCCACCTGGACAAGAGGAACACCTAAGTGAGAATGTTGTTCATTGACTACAGCTCAGTGTTCAACACCATAGTGCCCTCCAAGCTCATCACTAAGCTCAGGACCCTGGGACTAAACACCTCCCTCTGCAACTGGATCCTGGACTTCCTGATGGGCCGCCCCCAGGTGGTGAGCGTAGGCAACAACACATCCACCACGCTGACCCTCAATACGGGGTCCCCTCTGGGGTGCGTGCTTAGTCCCCTCCTGTACTCCCTGTTCATGACTGCGTGATTGCGCACAACTCCAACACCATCATTGAGTTTGCTGAAGACGCTACAGTGATAGACCTGATCACCAACGACGATGAGACAGACTACAGGGAGGATGTCAGTCACCAGGCAGGTATGTTGCCAGGACAACAGCCTCTCCCTCGACATCAGCAAGACAAAGTAGCTGATCATGGACTAAAGGAAATGGATGGCCAAGCACGCCCCCATCCACATCGACGGACTGTAGTGGAGAGGGTCGAGAACTTCAAGTTCCTCAGTGTCCACATCACTAAGGAATTAACATGGTTCACACACACCAACACAGTCATGAAGAAGGGATGACAATGCCTCTTCCCCCTCAGGAGGCTGAAAATATTTGTCATGTGCCCTCAGATCCTCAAAAAGTTCTACAGCTGCACCATTGAAAGCAACTTGACTGGTTGCATCACCGCTTGATATGGCAACTGCTTGGCATCCAACCACAAGGCGCTACAGAGGGTACTGCGTACGGCCCAGTACCTCACAGTGGCCGAGCTCCCTGCCATCCAGGACCTCTAAGCGGTGTCAGATGAAGGCCCTAAAAATGGTCAAAGACTCCAGGTACCCAAATCACTGATTATTGTACTTTTAAATTTGAATTGAAAACATGGCCAAAATCTATCCAAACCTGTACACATGAGTTATCTGTGGTTCCTCATATGTAAGACTAGTTTATGATAGTGTTGTTGTTGTCGTTAGAATGATATATTATTGGATGTAATGTATTGGTATTTTGTATTGTTTTAGTGAGTTTTTGTATTGTGGCTGTGTAATTGTCCTTAACTGCCCAGGGACTACGAATGCAAATGATCTTTTGGCTATCCCCGGCACATTTACATGGATGTTGCATTATTGATGCTGATTAATGTGCATTGTCCCCTATAAATAAATAAAACAATACATCAGACTGTTCCCTCTGCTACTGCACGGCAAGTGGTACCGATGCACCAAGTGTGGAACCAACAGGACCCTGAACTGCTTCTACCCTCAAGCCATAAGACTACTAAATAGTTAACCATATAGCTACCCGGACTATCTGCGTTGACCCTCTTTTGCAGTAACTCTTGACTCATCACATACGCTGCTGCTGCTACTACTCCTTATTATCTATCCTGTTTCCTAGTCACTTTACCCCTAGCTATATGTACAGTTGAAGTCGGAAGTTTACATACACTTAGGCTGGAGTCATTAAAACTCGTTTTCAACCACTCCCCAAATTTCTTGTTAACAAACTATAGTTTTGGTAAGTCGGTTAGGACATCTACTTTGTGCATGATATAAGTCATTTTTCCAACAATTGTTTACAGACAGATTATTTCACTTATAATTCACTGTATCACAATTCCAGTGGGTCAGAAGTTCACATTCACTAAGTTGACTGTGCCTTTAAACAGCTTGGAAAATTCCAGAAAATGATGTCATGGCTTTAGAAGCTTCTGATAGGCTAATTGACATAATCTGAGTCAATTGGAGGTGTACCTGTGGATGTATTTCAAGGCCTACCTTCAAACTCAGTGCCTCTTTGCTTGACATCATGGGAAAATCAAAAGAAATCAGCCAAGACCTCAGAAAAATATTTGTAGACCTCCACAAGTCTGGTTCATCCTTGGGAGCAATTTCCAAACGCCTGAAGGTACCACGTTCATCTGTACAAACAATAGTACACAAGTATAAACACCATGGGACAATCATACCACCATGGGCCGTGATACCGCTCAGGAAGGAGACGCGTTCTGTCTCCTACAGATGAACGTACTTTGGTGCAACTTAATCCCAAAACAACAGCAAAGGACCTTGTGAAGACGCTGGAGGAAACGTGTACAAAAGTATCTATATCCACAGTAAAACGAGTCCTATATCGACATAACCTGAAAGGCCGCTCAGCAAGGAAGAAGCCACTGCTCCAAAACCACCATAAAAAAGCCAGACTACGGTTTGCAACTTCACATGGGGACAAAGATTGTACTTTTTGGAGAAATGCACTCTGGTCTGATGAAACAAAAATAGAACTGTTTGGCTATAATGACCATTGTTATGTTTGGAGGAAAACGGGGGAGGCTTGCAAACCCGAAGAACACCATCCGAACCGTGACGCACAGGGGTAGTAGCATCATGTTGTGAGGGTGCTTTGCTGCAGAAGGGACTGGTGCACTTCACAAAATAGATGGCATCATGAGGGAGGAAAATTATGTGGATATATTGATGCAGCATCTCAAGACATCAGTCAGGAAGTTAAATCTTAGTCGCAAATGGGTCTCCCAAATGGACATTGACCCCAAGTATACTTCCAAAGTTTTGGAAAAATGGCTTAAGGACAAAGTCAAGGTATTGGAGTGGCCATCACAAAGCCCTGACCTCAATCCTATAGAAAATTTGTGGGCAGAACTGAAAAAGCGTGTGCGAGCAAGGAGGCCTACAAGTCTGACTCAATTTACACCAGCTCTGTCAGGAGGAATGGGCCAAAATTCACCCAACTTATTGTGGGAAGCTTGTGGAAGGGTACCCAAAACGTTAGACCCAAGTTCAACAATTTAAAGGCAATGCAACCAAATACTAATTGAGTGTATGTAAACTTCTGACCCCCTGGGAATGTGATAAATAAATAAAAGCTGAAATAAATCACTGTACTATTATTCTGACATTTCACATTCTTAAAATAAAGTGGTGATCCTAACTGACCTAAAACAGGATTTTTACTAGGATTAAATGTCAGGAATTGTGAAAACTGATTTTAAATGTAATTGGCTAAGGTGCATGTAAACTTCTGACTTCAACTGTACATATCTACCTCAATTAGCTCGTACCCCTGCACATAAACTCGGTACTGGTAGCCTGTGTATATAGCCAGGTTATCGTTACTCATTGTGTATTTATTCCTTGTGTTTTTTCTATAATTTTTTCTCTGCATTGTTGGGAAAGGCCCGTAAGTAAGCATTTCACTGTTAGTCTGCACCTGTTGTTTACGAAGCATATGACAAATAACATTTGATTTGAGTAGGCTCTATCAAGACCTGCAGGCATTATCAATGGAGTCACATGCACTCTCATGCCTGCTTGTATGTATTCCCTTGCACCCCCTTCTTCACTGTTGGTGAAAGTGTCTGGGTAGATCTCACATACACAGTGGTCCCGCGCATGGAGGAAGTCGAAAAGCTCCTCGGTGCAGTCCTCTCTGGTTTCGGACTTGGAGCCGACCCTGGATTCACAGTCCTCCAGTTTCGCCCTGGCGTGGACGCAGTGCTCTGCCTGTGCACACTTGTCCCGCACCACCTCAAGGGGGTCCTGGAATAGATAAACCAAGGTCAATAAGTACACAAACTATCTATTCCCCTAGCCTGGTCTCAGATCTGTTTGTAGCTCAAACAGATCAACCAGGCTATTAATTCCCTCCAGTTGCATGACATATAGTTAGCTATGTTAGAACATATTATGTGGGTTTTAGAACAAATGCAAGGTGGGCAGATTATGCTGAATCAAACCAAATCGATTCATACCACCATATCTTCCTCCTCCTCCTCTTCCTCCTCTTCCTGAAAGAAAAACACATTTTAAACCACTCGAAACATTACACCGATGTTACACACTGGGCAATATACTAAGCTAGCTGGCGCGTACTATTTATTGCCACTGGTTGATCGAAAGCAACCTAGCAGATTATTGGCTAACTAGCTAGCGAGTTTGCTAACGAATCTGCTAGCCACTTTGGCTTTCTCAAGTTTGGCCTTTAACAAATGAGCCCGTTCATTATTTAACGAGATATTAAATAGAACATGGTGAGTTCACGTCTTACATCTTCAGGTTCCCCGTTCAGTATCATTTTCTCCTCGAAAACCATGACGTTTATGCTTTTGACCTGGTATGACCGACTGTTAGATGATGAATTTGATGTTGGAGGACGGACCAGACCAGGTCACTCACCGGATGTTATCATGTCGTCACATTACTTCGGTGTCCACTAGTTACCACAGCCACAAAGTCGAAATTGGCTATATCGTACAAATATTATTTGTTTGTTCCTTTTTGGTCTTAATTCAAGGTTAGGCATAAGGTTAGCAGTGGGTTACGGTTAGGGCTAGGTTTAAGATCACATTTTAAGAAGATAAATTGCAGAAATGGGAGAGGTTTATAACTTTGTGGCTATGGTAACTAGTGACAACCCGCTACTTCTTCTATGTTTAATAATGGCACCTAGTTGAGTCACTGTACGCTACTGCTGCATTGTGCAACGGAGTAGTTACATACCGTTTAAAGGGATTCAGTCACGTACAGGACAGCCATTTCACATCTAGAACTATTTCCCAAATTCTAAATCCCAATAAAAAAAAATCTAAATGAAACACCCCAAAAATTGTTTGAGTACAGATTGAGATATGAGATATCCAAGATCAAAGGGCAAAGTCCAGGAAAAAAATCCAAGTTTGATTGGCCCTTGAAGTGCCTATATTCAAATGATGTGAGGATCAGAGCAACAATATTTTTTTTACTTCACCTTTATTTAACCAGGTAGGCCAGTTGAGAACAAGTTCTCATTTACAACTGCGACCTGGCAAAGATAAAGCAAAGCAGCGCGACAAAAACAACAACACAGAGTTACACATAAACAAATGTACAGTCAATAACACAATATAAAAATCGATGTACAGTGTGTGCAAATGTAGAAGAGCAGGGAGGTTAGGCAATAAATAGGCCATAGAGGCGAAATAATTACAATTTAGCATAAACACTGGAGTGATAGATGTGCAGATAATGATGTGCAAGTAGAGATACTGGGGTGCAAAAGAGCAAGAGGATAAATAACAATATGGGGATGAGGTAGTTGGGTGTGCTATTTACAGTTTGGCTGTGTACAGGTACAGTGGTCAGTAAGCTGCTCTGACAGCTGATGCTTAAAGTTAGAGAGGGAGATATAAGACTCCAGATTCAGTGATTTTTGCAGTTCGTTCCTGTCATTGGCAGCAGAGAACTGGAAGGAAAGGCGGCCAAAGCAAGTGTTGGCTTTGGGGATGACCAGTGAAATATACCTGCTGGAGCGCGTGCTACGGGTGGGTGTTGCTATGTTGACCAGTGAGCTGAGACTTATAGATGAGCTGGAGCCAGTGGGTTTGGCGACGAATATGTATTGAGGGCCAGCCAACGAGAGCATACAGGTCGCAGTGGTGGGTAGTATATGGGGCTTTGGTGACAAAACGGATGGCACTGTGGTAGACTATATCCAGTTTGCTGAGTAGAGTGTTGGAGGCTATTTTGTAAATGACATCGCCGAAGTCAAGGATCGGTAGGATAGTCAGTTTTACGAGGGTATGTTTGGCAGCATGAGTGAAGGATGCTTTGTTGTGAAATAGGAAGCCGATTCTAGATTTAATTTTGAATTGGAGATGCTTAATGTGAGTCTGGATGGAGAGTTTACAGTCTAACCAGACACCGAGGTATTTGTAGTTGTCCATATATTCTAAGTCAGAACCGTCCAGAGTAATGATGCTAGTTGGGCGGGCGGGTGCGGGCAACAATCGGTTGAAGAGCATGCATTTAGTTTTACTTGCATTTAAAAGCAGTTGGAGGTCACGGAAGGAGTGTTGTATGGCATTGATGCTCGTTTGAAGGTTTGTTAACACAGTGTCCAAAGAAGGGCCAGATAGAAACAGAATGGTGTCGTCTGCATAGAGGTGGATCAGAGAATAACCAGCATCAAGGGTGACATCATTGATGTATACAGAGAAAAGAGTCGGCCCGATAATTGAACCCTGTGTAGAGACTGCCAGAGGTCCGGACAACAGGCCCTCCGATTTGACACACTGAACTCTATCTGAGAAGTAGTTGGTGAACCAGGCGAGGCAGTCATTTGAGAAACCAAGGCTGTTGAGACTGCCAATAAGAATGCTGTGATTGACAGAGTCGAAAGCCTTGGCCAGGTCGATGAAGACGGCTGCACAGTACTGTCTTTTATCGATGGCGGTTATGATATTGTTTAGGACCTTAAGCGTGACTGAGGTGCACCCATGACCAGCTCAGAAACCAGATTGCATAGTGGAGAAGGTACAGTGGGATTCAAAATGGTCGGTGATCTGTTTGTTAACTTGGCTTTCGAAGATTTTAGAAAGGCAGGGCAGGATAGATATAGGTCTGTAACAGTTTGGGTCTAGAGTGTCTCCCCCTTTGAAGAGGGGGATGACCGCGGCAGCTTTCCAATCTTTGGGGATCTCAGACGATACGAAAGAGTGGTTGAATAGGCTAGTAATAGGGGTTGCAACAATTTCAGCAGATAATTTTAGAAAGAGAGGTTCCAGATTGTCTAGCCCAGCTGATTTGTAGGGATCCAGATTTTGCAGCTCTTTCAGAACTTCAGCTGTCTGGATTTGGGTGAAGGAGAAGCAGGGCTTGGGCAAGTTGCTTTAGGGGGTGCAGAGATGTTGGCCGGGGTAGGGGTAGCCAGGTGGAAAGCATTGCCAGCCATAGAAAAATGTTTATAGAAATTATCCATTATCGTAGATTTATCGGTATAGACAATGTTTCCTATCCTCAGTGCAGTGGGCAGCTGGGAGGAGGTGCTCTTATTCTCCATGAACTTTACAGTGTCCAAAACTTTGAGGGAATTAGTGCTACAGGATGCAAATTTCTGTTTGAAAAAGCTAGCCTTAGCTTTCCTGACCGACTGAGTATATTGGTTCCTGACTTCCCTGAAAAGTTGCATATCGCGGGGGCTATTCGATGCTAATTCAGAACGCCACAGTATGTTTTTGTGCTGGTCAAGGGCAGACAAGTCTGGGGTGAACCAAGGGCTATATCTGTTCTTAGTTCTACATTTTTTGAATGGGACATGCTTATTTAAGACGGCGAGGAAAGCACTTTTAAAGAGCAACCAGGCATCCTCTACTGACGGGATGAGGTCAATATCCTTCCAGGATACCCGGGCCAGGTCGATTAGAAAGGCCTGCTCGCTGAAGTGTTTTAGGGAGCGCTTGACAGTGATGAGGGGTGGTCGTTTGACTAGGGACCCATTACGCACGCAGGCAATGAGGCAGTGATCGCTGAGATCCTGGTTGTAGACAGCAGAGGTGTATTTACAGGGTAAGTTGGTCAGGATGATATCTAAGAGGGTGCCCATGGCTACGGATTCAGGGTTGTACCTGGTAGGTCCCTTGATCATTTGTGTGAGATTGAGGGCATCTAGTTTAGATTGTAGGACGGCCGGGGTGTTAAGCATGTCCCAGTTTAGGTCACCTAACAGTACGAACTCTGAAGATAGATGGGGGGCAATCAATTCACATATGGTGTCCAGGGCATAGCTGAAAGCTGAAGGGGGTGTATAACAAGAGGCAACGGTGAGAGACTTGTTTCTGGAAAGGTGGATTTTTAAAAGTAGAAGCTCAAATTGTTTGGGCACAGACCTGGATAGTATGACAGATCTCTGCAGTAGATTGCAACTCCGCCCCCTTTGGCAGTTCTATCTTGTCGGAAAATGTTATAGTTAGGGATGGAAATTTCTGGATTTTTGGTGGTCTTCCTAAGCCAGGATTCAGACACGGCTAGGACATCTGGCTTGGCTGAGTGTGCTAAAGCAGTGAATAAAACAAACTTAGGGAGGAGGCTTCTAATGTTAACATGCATGAAACCAAGGCTTTTACAGTTACAGACGTCAACAAATGAGAGCCCCTGGGGAATGGGAGTGGAGCTAGGGGCTGCAGGGCCTGGGTTAACCTCTACATCACCAGAGGAACAGAGGAGGAGTAGGATAAGGGTACGGCTAAAGTCTATAAGAACTGGTCGTCTATTGCATTCGGAGCAGAGTAAAAGGAGCAGATTTCTGGGCGCGGAAGAATAGATTCAGGGCATAATGTACAGACAAGGGTATGGTAGGATGTGAATACAGTGGAGGTAAACCTAGGCATTGAGTGACGATGAGAGAGATTTTGTCTCTAGAGGCACCATTTAAACCAGCTGAGGGGGTGGAACGAAAGTGCTAGCTAAGGCATATTGAGCAGGGCTGGAGGCTCTACAATGAAATAAGACAATAATCACTAACCAAAACAGCAATAGCCAAGCCATATTGACATTAGGGAGAGGCATGTGTAGCCGAGTGATCATAGGGTCCAGTGAGTAACTAGACAAGCTGGAGACACACCGATTCAGACAGCTTGCGGGCCGGGGTTAGCAGGAAAGCAGATGGGCCTTCGGGGGCCGTCGCAACGGAAGAGCCTGTTGAAACCCCCTCGGACGGTTACGTCGGCAGACCAGTCGTGCTGGATCGGCGGGGCTCCGTGTCGGCAGTAAAAGGGTCCAGGCCAATTGGCAAAATAGGTATTGCCCAAGAATTGGCTGATGGACCTCTTCAGCTAGCCAGGAGATGGGCCTAGCTCCAGGCTAGCTCCAGGCTAACTGGTGCTTGCTTCGGGACAGAGACGTTAGCCAGCAGTAGCCACTCGGATAGCAGCTAGCTAGCTGCGATGATCCGGTGTAAAGGTTCAGAGCTTGCGGTAGAAATCCGGAGATGTGGTTGAGAAAAAGCAGTCCGATATGCTCTGGGTTGATATCACGCTGTGCAGACTGGCAGGAATTGACCAGGCTGAGGCTGGCTGATGTCCGAGTTAACGGTGATGACTGCTAGTAGTGGCTAACTGACTACTAGCTAGTAGCTAGTTAGCTGGCTAGCTCCTGATGGGGGTTCCAGGGTAAAAAGTGTAAAAATAGCAGATCCGTACTACATTGTGTGAGGCGGGTTGCAGGAGAGTATGTTCAGTCCATAGATGGAAATTGAGATAACAAAATATATAAAAAATATTTCAGAAATATATACGAAGAAAAATATATATACGGGACGGGACGGGAAAAGACAAACAGAAGTCCAACTGCTACACCATCTTGGAACGAAGTGATAACATATTGTACGCTCTTTACTTTTTTCATTTACTGCTTGCACATCATTTACTGCTGGTAGGTCAAGTGCAACTGAGCTTTGAACTTATTAGCCTCTTATCCCTTATCAGTAGTCTATGACACCAATTCCACTATTCTCTGTGTTCACCAGAGCTTTTTAGTGAATCAAATCAAATGTTATTTGTCACGTGCGCCAAATACAACAGGTGAAGACCTTACAGTGAAATGCTTACTTACAAGCCCTTAACCAACAATGCAGTTTTAAGAAAATAACCGCAAAAAAGTAAGAGATAAGAATAACAAATAATTCAAGAGCAACAGTAAATAACAATACCGGTCTATATACAATGCAAATCGTCTGGGTAGCCATTTGATTAGCTGTGCAGGAGTCATATGGCTTGGGGGTAGAAGCTGTTTAGAAGCCTCTTGGACCTAGACTTGGTGCTCCGGTACCGCTTGCCATGCGATAGCAGAGAGAACAGTCTATGACCAGGGTGGCTGGAGTCTAAGACAATTTTTAGGGCCTTCCTCTGACACCGCCTGGTATAGAGGTCCTGGACGGCAGGAAGTTTGGCCACAGTGATGTACTGGGCCGTTTGCACTACCCTCTGTAGTGCCTTGTGGTTGGAGGCAGAGCAGTTGCCATACCAGGCAGTGATGCAACCAGTCAGGATGTCTCGATGGTGCAGCTGTAAAACCTTTTGCGGATCTGAGGACCCATGCAAAATCTTTTCAGTCTCCTGAGGAGGAATAGTTTTTGTTGTGCCCTCTTCACGACTGTCTTGGTGTGCTTGGACCATGTTAGTTTGTTGGTGATGTGGACACCAAGGAACTTGAAGCTCTCAACCTGCTCAACTGCAGCCCCGTCGATGAGAATGGGGGCGTGCTCGGTCCTCTTTTTCATGTAGTCCTCAATCATCTCCTTTGTCTTGATCACGTTGAGGGAGAGGTTGTTGTCCTGGCACCACACGGCCAGGTATCTGACCTCCTCCCTATAGGCTGTCTCATCGTTGTCTGTGATCAGGCCTACCACTGTTGTGTCATCGGCAAACTTAATGACGGTGTTGGAGTCGTGCCTGGCCGTGCAGTTATGAGTGAACAGGGAGTACAGGAGGGGACTGAGCACGCACCCCTGAGGGGACCCCGTGTTGAGGATCAGCATGGCGGATGTGTTGTTACCTACCCTTACCACCTGGGGGCGGCCCGTCAGGAAGTCCAGGATCCAGTTGCAGAGGGAGGTGTTTAGTCCCAGGGTCCTTAGCTTATTGATGAGCTTTGAGGGCACTATGGTGTTGAACGCTGAGCTGTAGTCAAGAATAGCATTCTCACATAGGTGTTCCTTTTGTCCAGGTGGGAAAGGGCAGTGTGGAGTGCAATAGAGATTACATAATCTGTGGATCTGTTGGGGTGGTATGCAAAATGGAATGGGTCTTGGGTTTCTGGGAAAATGGTGTTTATGTGAGCCATGACCAGCCTTTCTGAGCACTTCATGGCTACAGATCGGGTCAGTAGTTGTTAAGGTAGGTTACCTTCGTGTTCTTGGGCACAGGGACTATGGTGGTCTGCTTGAAACATGTTGGTATTACAGACTCGGACAGAGAGAGGTTGAAAATGTCAGTGAAGACACTTGCCAGTTGGTCAGCGCATGCTCCCAGTACACGTCCTGGTAATCCGTCTGGCCCTGTGGCCTTGTGAATGTTGACCTGTTCAAAGGTCTTACTCACATCGGCTGCGGAGAGCATTATCACACAGTCTTCCAGAATAGCTGGTGCTCTCATGCATGTTTCAGTGTTATTTTCCTCGAAGCGAGCATAGAAGAAGTTTAGCTCGTCTGGTTGGCTTGTGTCACTGGGCAGCTCTCGCAGCTGTGCTTCCCTTTGTAGTCTATAATGGTTTGCAAGCCCTGCCACCTCCGATGAGCGTCAGAGCCGGTGTAGTATGATTCGATCTTAGTCCTGTATTGATGCGTTGCCTGTTTGATAGTTCGTCGGAGGGCATAGCTGGATTTCTTATAAGCTTCCGGGTTAGAGTCCCGCTCCTTGAAAACGGCAGCTCTACCCTTTAGCTCAGTGCGGATGTTGCCTGTAATCCATGGCTTCTGGTTGGGGTATGTACATACGGTCACTGTGGGGATGACGTCATTAATGCACTTATTGATGAAGCCAATGACTGATGTGGTGTACTCCTCAATGCCATCGGAGGAATCCCGGAACATATTCCAGTCTGTGCTAGCAAAACAGTCCTGTAGCTTAGCATCTGCTTCATTTGACCACTTTTTTATTGATCTAGTCACTGGTGCTTCCTGCTTTAATTTTTGCTTGTAAGCAGGAACCCGGAGAATAGAATTATGGTCAGATTTGCCAAATGGAGGGCGAGGGAGAGCTTTGTATGTGTCTCTGTGTGTGGAGTAAGGGTGGTCCCGATTTTTTTTCCTCTGGTTACACATTTAACACCCTTATAGAAATTTGTTAAAACGGATTTAAGTTTCCCTGCATTAAAGTCCCTGGCTACTAGGAGCGCCGCCTCTGGGTGAGCGTTTTCTTGTTTGCTTATGACTGAATACAGCTCATTAATGCCGTCTTAGTGCCAGCCTCTGACTGTGGTGGTATGTAAACAGCTACGAAAAATACAGATGGAGGTAGGTAGTGTGGTCTACAGTTTATCATGAGATACTCAATCTCAGGCGAGCAATAGCTCGAGACTTCCTTAGATATCGTGCACCAGCTGTTATTTACAAAAAGACATAGTCCGCCGCCCCTTGTCTTACCAGATGCCACTGTTCTATGCTGCCGGTGCAGCGTATAACCAGCCTGCTGTATGTTGATAGTGTCGTCATTCAGCCATGTCTCCGTGAATCATAAGATATTACATTTTTTTATGTCCCATTGGTAGTTTAATCTTCTGCATAGGTCATCTATTTTATTGTCCAAAGATTGCACGTTTGCTAGCAGATTGGAAGGAAGTGGGGGTTTATTCGATCGCCTACGAATTCTCAGAAGGCAGGCCGCCCTCATGCCCCTTTTTCTCCGCCTCCTCTTAACGCAAATCACAGGTGTCTTGGCCTGTTCCCGAGAAAGCAGTATATCGTTTGCGTCGGCCTCGTCAGACTCGTTAAAGGAAACAAAGTATTCTACCAGTCCATGGTGAGTAATCGCAGTCCTGATATCCAGAAGTTATTTTCGGTCATAAGAGACGGGAGCGGCAACATTATGTACAAAATACGTTTAAAAAAAGTTACAAACAACGCAAATAAATGAACAAAATCACAATCGGTTGGGGGCACGTCAAACGTCTGCCTTCTTCTCTGGCGTCATCTTAAATTCGACATACCAATTAGGATCTGGCTAAAAAATACTTGAATCAGTTATAGAACACATTGCCTTTTATGGTTGTGAGGTCTGGGGTCCACTCACCAACCAGGAATTCACAAAATGGAACAAACACTAAATTGAGACTCCGCATGCAGAATTCTGCAAAAATATCCACTGTGTACAGCGTAAAACACCAAATAATGCATGCAGAGCAGCATTTGGCCGATACCCGCTAATGATCAAAATCCAGAAAAAAGCTGTTCAATTCTACAAGGAAGCGATTCCCAAACCTTCCATACCAACGCCATCACCTAAAGAGAGATGAACCTGGAGAAGAGTCCCTTAAGAAAGCTGGTCTTGGGGCTCTGTTCACAAACACAAACAGACCCCACAGAGCCCCAGGACAGCAACACAATTAGACCCAACCAAATCATGACAAAACCAAAAAATTATTACTTGACACATAGGAAAGAATTAACAAAAAAATAGAGCAAACTAGAATGCTATTTGGCCCTAAACAGAGAATACCTGACCACTGTGACTGACCCAAACTTAAGGAAAGCTTTGACTATGTACAGACTCAGTGAGCATAGCTTTGCTATTGAGAAAGGCCGCCGTAGGCAGACCTGGCTCTCAAGAGAAGACACTGCCCACAAAATGAGGTGGAAACTGAGCTGCACTTCCTAGCCTCCTGCCAATGTATGACCATATTAGAGACACATATTTCCCTCAGATTACACAGATCCACAAAGAATTCGAAAACGAACCTGATTTTGATAAACTCCCATATCTACTGGGTGAAATACCACAGTGTGCCATCACAGCCACAAGAAAAGGGCAACCAGTGAAGAACAAACACCATTGTAAATACAACCCATATTTATGTTTATTTATTTTCCCTTTTGTACATTAACCAATTGCACATCGTTACAACACTGTATATATACATAATAGGACATTTGTAATGTCTTTATTCTTTTGGAACTTCTGTGAGTGTAATGTTAACTGTTCATTTTTATTGTTTATTTCACTTTTGTATATTATCTACTTCACTTGCTTTGGCAATGTTAACATATGTTTCCCATGCCAATAAAGCTCATTGAATTGAATTGAATTGAGAGGGCAGGGGGAGGAAGAAGAAGGCAAGGGGAGGGGAGGGGAGGATGGTTGAATAGTAGAAGAGAGCCTGAGAGTTCTCTTCTCTGGGTCCTACTGCAAGGCCTTTCAGTTTCAAGTTGTATTGTCAGGTAAAGGGAAATTCATTTCTGGCAACAAATCAGTAATCAATATCAGCAGTACAAATGTAGTACTATAAAGTAAAGTAGAACAAAATGCACAAGAAATAAGAAGAGCACGATTAAGTAAGCTATGTACAGGGTCAGTTCCAATGCCATATTTCCAATGTGCAGGGATACTGGAGTGGTAGATATGTATAGGGGTAAGGTGACTAGTAGGGCTGGGGATTGCCAGGGACCTCACGATACATTGTTATCACAATACTTAAAGGCTGATACGAATTTCACGATTCTATATGTATTGTGAATTTATTGTGATTCGATGTTCCTAACATATTGCTCACCATATGCGTCTGCTGCAGAGAGACGAGATAGCCATGATAATTAATTTATCAGTCATGTAAATAAAAGTGCTGAAAACAAATTGGCTCCCTAATTAAAAAGATGGAGAACAAACTATCAAGGAAAAATACTGGAGTTTTGGTGCAGGTACAGCCAAGTAGCGCAAAAATTATATTGAGATATTGTATCTATATTGTCAAAAATAATTTCCCGATATGTAACTATCAATCCCCCCCCCCATCACTAGTGACTAGGCATCAGGATATACTGTATGATAAACGGAGTAGCAGCAGCGTATATGATGATTGTATATGTGTGTGTAGACTCAGTGTGTGTCAGTGTGAGTGTACCTAGAGTCAGTGCAAAAATGAAAGGGTGAATGAAGATAGTCTGTGTAGCCATTTTGTTAGCTGTTTAGCAGTCTTATGGCTTGGGGATAGAAGCTGTTCAGGAGCCTGTTGGTGTCAGACTTGTTGCTCTGGTACAGCTTGCTGTGCGGAAGCCGAGAGAACAGTCTATGGCTTGGGTGGCTGGAGTCTTTAACAAATTTCTGGGCCTTCCTTACACACCGCCTGATAGAGGTCCTGGATGGCAGGGAGCTCAGCCCCAGTGATGTACTGGGCTGTCCAGACCACCCTCTGTAGCGCCATGCAATCGAGGGGGGTGCAGTTGTCATACCAAGCAGTGATGCAGCCAGTCAAGATGCTCTCAATGGTGCTTTTTGAGGATTTGTGGGCCCATGGCTTCCGAGTGGCGCAGCGGTCTAAGGCACTGCATCTCAGTGGTAGAAGCGTCACTACAGACCCTGATTCGGTTCCAGGCTGCATCACAACTGGCCGTGATTGCGAGTCCCATAGGGCGGCGCACAATTGGCCCAACTTCGTCCGGGTTTGGCCGTCATGGTAAATAAGAATTTGTTCTTAACTGACTTGCCTAGTTAAATAAAGGTTAAATAAAGAAAATAAAATGCCAAATCTTTTCAACCTCCTGAGGGGGAAGAGACACTGTTGTGCCTTCTTCACTACTGTGTGCATGTGTGTGGATCATTTTAAGTACTTAGTGATTGGACACAGAGGAACTTCTCTCAACCCGTTCCACTACAGCCCTGTCGATGTGGATGGGGGCGTTTGTCTGTTTTTGTACAGCGAGCACAACAACAGTGGCTGGGGCCTACCCTTTCCTAACCCCTCTTTAATGACTCTGTCTGAAACAAGGACAGCTTGGCCTAACTCTTAAACACACGCACTGACCCAGAGGCATGGATCTAGTCTGTCATAAAGAAACCCTCCCCCCCAGGGTCAGGCCCCCACCTGACCCCCACTCAGCTGCTCCCCTCCTCAGACCCCCAGGCAACAGAGTATGACATCTGCCCCCTCCTGTACTAAAGTATCTGGTAGTCCTGGCCCTCCTCTCCCGCAGCAGAACAGAGTATGACATCTGCCCCCTCCTGTACTAAAGTATCTGGTAGTCCTGGCCCTCCTCTCCCGCAGCAGAACAGAGTATGACATCTGCCCCCTCCTGTACTAAAGTATCTGGTAGTCCTGGCCCTCCTCTCCCGCAGCAGAACAGAGTATGACATCTGCCCCCTCCTGTACTAAAGTATCTGGTAGTCCTGGCCCTCCTCTCCCGCAGCAGAACAGAGTATGACATCTGCCCCCTCCTGTACTAAAGTATCTGGTAGTCCTGGCCCTCCTCTCCTCTCTCTTGACGTTTCCTCTGATTGAGAACCATATAAAGGTAGGCTGTTCACACTGTTTGTTTGTGGGTGATTGTCTCCTGTGTCCGTATATGTTACCACACGGGACTGTATCGTTTGTTTGTAGTCTGTTCCTGTTCGTGAGTTCTTCGTGTATTTATGTAAGTTCCATGTTCAGGTCTGTCTACGTCGTTTTGTTATTTTGTAGTTTGTTGAAGTGTTTTCGGTTTTCGTCTTTACTTTAATAAACTTCGTTATGTCAAATTATCACGCTGCGCTTTGGTCCAATCCCTACTCCTCCTCTTCTTCCGAAGAGGAGGAGGACACCCGTTACAGCAGGCAAGAGAATGGTTGTGTACAGGCAAAAGATCATAAACTAGGTCAGAGTCCAGGAGGTACAGAGTGGCAGGCAGGCTCGAGGTCAGGGCAGGCAGTATGGTCAGACAGGCGGGTTCAGAGTCAAGGGTCAAAACTGGGAGGACTAGCAAAAACAGAAATAAGGGGGAAAAAAACAGGAGCACGGACAGCCACACTGATTGACTTGACAAGACGAACTGGCAACAGACAAACAGGGAACACAGGAATAAGTACCCAGGGACTAATGGGGAAAATAGGTGACACCTGGAGGTGGGTGGAGACAATCACAAAGGCAGGGGAAACAGATCAGGGTGTGACAATGACGCTGTCGGTGTGTTCGAAGTGTAAATCATGTAACGCTAATTCATTAAAAAATTTTTTTGTCAGTATACCATGAAGAATAAAGGGATATAGTTCACAAACTGCATAAGAAACTGCAGTCTATAGCATTATGTTCACACAATGAAGTACAGTAATTAGCTAATACTGATTAAAAACTGTGTGGTTCGAGCCCTGAATGCTGATTGGCTGACAGCCGTGGTATATCAGACCGTATATCACGGGTATGACAAAACATTTATTTTTACTGCTCTAATTACGTTGGTAACCAGTTGATAATAGCAATAAGGCTCCTCGGGGGGTTGTGGTATATGGCCAATATACCACGGCAAAGGGCTGTGTCCAGGCACTCCACGAGGCATTGTGCCTAACAACAGCCCTTAGCAGTGGTATATTGGCCATATACCACAAATGCCAGAGTGTCACGTTCCTGACCGGTTTTCTGTTATTTTGTATGTGTTTGACGGTCAGGGCGTGAGTTTGGGTGGGTAGTCTATGTTATGTGTTTCTATGTTTGTTAAAGGGTGACCTGATATGGTTCTCAATTAGAGGCAGGTGGTTTTCATTTCCTCTGATTGAGAGCCATATTAAGGTAGGTGTTTTCACATTGATTGTTGTGGGTGGTTGTCTCCTGTGTCTGTGTTTGTCGCGCCATACGGGACTGTTTCGGTTTGTTTGTTTGTTCGGTCGTTCGTTTTGTGTAGTCTGTTTTCCCTGTTCGTACGTTCTTCGTTACATGTAAGTTCTTACGTTCAGGTCAGTCTACATTCGTTTTGTTATTTTGTTTAGTATCAAGTATAGTTCGTTTTTTTGTCTTGTTTAATAAATATAATGTCAAACTACCACGCTGCATATTGGTCATCTGATCCGTCTCGCCTCTCCTCGTCCGAGGAGGAGGAAGAGTTAGAGAACCGTTACAGAACCACCCACCGAACCAGGACCAAGCAGCGTGAGTTCGAGCAGTGGAATACTAAACAGGAAGGGACATGGGAGGACGTGTTAAACGGCAAGGGTTGCTACACATGGGAGGAGATCCTGGCTGGAAGGGATCGCCTCCCATGGGAACAGCTGGAGGCAGTGAGGAGAGCAGAGGCAACCGGAGAGAGGAACCGAAGATATGAAGGTACGCGGCTAGCACGGAAGCCCGTGAAGAAACCCCAAAAATTTCTTGGGGGGGGGCTAAGAGGTAGTGGGCCGAGGGCAGGTAGGAGACCTGCGCCCACTTCCCAGGCTAACCGTGGAGAGCGGGAGTACGGGCAGACACCGTGTTACGCAGTAGAGCGCACGGTGTCTCCTGTACGTGTTCATAGCCCGGTGCGGGTTATTCCACCTCCCCGCACTGGTAGGGCTAGATTGGGCATTGAGCCAGGTGTCATGAAGCCTGCTCAACGCGTCTGGTCTCCAGTGCGTCTCCTCAGGCCGGCATACATGGCACCAGCCTTACGCATGGTGTCCCCGGTTCGCCTACATAGCCCGGTGCGGGTTATTCCACCTCCCCGCACTGGTCGGGCGACGGGGAGCATTCAGCCAGGTAAGGTTGGGCAGGCTCAATGCTCAAGGGAGCCAGTACGCCTGCACGGTCCGGTATTTCCGGCGCCACCTCCCCGCCCCAGCCCAGTACCACCAGTGCCTACACCACGCACCAGGCTTCCAGTGCGTTTCCAGAGCCCTGTTCCTCCTCCACGCACTCTCCCTATGGTGCGTGTCTCCAGCCCAGTGCCTCCAGTTCCGGCACCACGCACTAAGCCACCTGTGCGTCTCCAGAGCCCTGTACACACTGTTCCTTCTCCCCGTACTCGTCCTGATGTGCGTGCCCTCAGCCCGGTGCCACCAGTGCCGGTACCACGCACCAGGTCCATAGTGCGTTTTGAGAGTCCAGTGTGCCCTGTCCCTGCTCCCCGCACTAGCCTGAAGGTGCGTGTCCTTAGCCCGGTGCCTCCAGTTCCGGCACCACGCACCAGGCCTACAGTGCGCCTCATCCGGCCAGAGCCATCCATCTGCCCAGTGCCATCTGAGCCATCCGTCTGCCCAGTGCCATCTGAGCCATCCGTCTGCCCAGTGCCATCTGAGCCATCCGTCTCCCCAGTGCCATCTGAGCCATCCGTCTCCCCAGTGCCATCTGAGCCATCCGTCTCCCCAGCGCCATCTGAGCCATCCGTCTCCCCAGCGCCATCTGAGCCATCCGTCTCCCCAGCGCCGTCTGAGCCATCCGTCTGTCCCGAGCCATTAGAGCCGCCCGTCTGTCCCGAGCCGTCAGAGCCGTTAGTCAGTCAGGAGCCGCTAGAGCCATTCGTCAGTCAGGATCTGCCAGAGCCGCCAACCAGACAGGATCTGCCAGAGCCGCCAACCAGACAGGATCTGCCAGAGCCGCCAACCAGACAGGATCTGCCAGAGCCGCCAACCAGACAGGATCTGCCAGAGCCGCCAACCAGACAGGATCTGCCAGAGCCGTCAGCGAGCCATGAGCGTCCAGAGCCGTCAGCCAGCCATGAGCGTCCAGAGCCGTCAGCCAGCCATGAGCGTCCAGAGCCGTCAGCGAGCCATGAGCGTCCAGAGCCGTCAGCGAGCCATGAGCGTCCAGAGCCGTCAGCGAGCCATGAGCGTCCAGAGCCGTCAGCGAGCCATGAGCGTCCAGAGCCGTCAGCGAGCCATGAGCGTCCAGAGCCGTCAGCCAGCCATGAGCGTCCAGAGCCGTCAGCCAGCCATGAGCGTCCAGAGCCGTCAGCCAGCCATGAGCGTCCAGAGCCGTCAGCCAGCCATGAGCGTCCAGAGCCGTCAGCCAGCCATGAGCGTCCAGAGCCGTCAGCTAGCCATGAGCGTCCAGAGCCGTCAGCTAGCCATGAGCGTCCAGAGCCGTCAGCCAGTCATGAGCTGCCCCTCAGCCCAGAGCTGCCATTTATCCAGAACTGCCCCTCAGTCCAGAGCTGTCTCTCTGTCCGGAGCTGCCCTTCAGTCCGGCGTTGCCCCTCTATCCTGAGCTACCTCTCTATCCTGAGCTACCTCTCTATCCTGACCTACCTCTCTGTCCTGAGCTATCTCTCTGTCCTGAGCTACCTTATCCCGGTGCTGCCCCTTGTCCCGGTGCTGCCCCTTATCTTAAGGTTACCATTTAAATTAAGTGGGTGTAATATGAGGGTGGTCATTCTAAGGGGGAGACGTAAGCTGGGATTGACTATGGTGGGGTGGGGACCTCGCCCAGAGCCTGAGCCACCACCGTGGTCAGACGCCCACCCAGACCCTCCCCTAGACTTTTGGTGGTGCGTTCGGAGTACGCACCTTGAGGGGGGGGTTATGTCACGTTCCTGACCGGTTTTCTGTTATTTTGTATGTGTTTGACGGTCAGGGCGTGAGTTTGGGTGGGTAGTCTATGTTATGTGTTTCTATGTTTGTTAAAGGGTGACCTGATATGGTTCTCAATTAGAGGCAGGTGGTTTTCATTTCCTCTGATTGAGAGCCATATTAAGGTAGGTGTTTTCACATTGATTGTTGTGGGTGGTTGTCTCCTGTGTCTGTGTTTGTCGCGCCATACGGGACTGTTTCGGTTTGTTTGTTTGTTCGGTCGTTCGTTTTGTGTAGTCTGTTTTCCCTGTTCGTACGTTCTTCGTTACATGTAAGTTCTTACGTTCAGGTCAGTCTACATTCGTTTTGTTATTTTGTTTAGTATCAAGTATAGTTCGTTTTTTTGTCTTGTTTAATAAATATAATGTCAAACTACCACGCTGCATATTGGTCATCTGATCCGTCTCGCCTCTCCTCGTCCGAGGAGGAGGAAGAGTTAGAGAACCGTTACACAGAGGAGCCTTATTGCTTAATTCTACCCTCCTGACTCTCCTCCAGGTAAACTAATGCGCCTGGGAGAGAGCCTGGCCAGGATGGAGCTATTCCTCTTCTTCACCTTCATGCAGAGGTTCTTGTTCTCCATGCCGCCCAGAGTGAAGCCAGTGATGGAACTACAACTTTGGCATCACCCTGTCACCCGTTCCCCATGACATCTGTGCCACCCCGCACCAATGAGAGGGCACGGATCCATTGAGGTGGCATGGTTTCCCCACGCCTACAGTAACAGTTAACATAATTACATGAGCAGTTTCACTCATCATCAATAAGCTCATAATAATCATACACCCTGTTTTGAATGGTCATGAGACAGTTATTTACAGCGACGGTTTCACTCATCATCAGTAAGCCCATGTCTTGTTTTGAATTGTCAAATGACATAAACTAGGCAAGGAATGAATAGTTTTGTACAGTGAGGTGTTGTGTGCTATATTTGGGTTATAGATTTTGATGCTGTACAGATATAATGACAATCCATGTCTGAATGAATGGGATTATTTTTATTGTTATTGTTGATTTATGAAATGGAGAGACTGCTTTTCATTCATGTGTTCATTTGAGATATACAGTATTGCAGAAGATATGAAATAAGTATGATTAAGATAAGTATAGATAAAAAGGACTTGCCTTGACTGACCTTTGAACTATATTCTGAACTCTGATTATATATCGTTGAGGTGCTATTTTGACTTTACCTGGCACCTTACAGGAGCAGAGTATGTTCAAGCTAAAAAAGAATGCTGTGTTTTGTTTTTCAGGGAAGTAAATAAGTAAAGTAAACACATTTTGTATACAATGTCTTCCAGAAATATCATTTCCAGTAAAATAAAATTAAGAAAGAATTTGAATGCAATTCTAATACACCACTCTTACAATATAAACGTCATGATGCACCAGCTGTATGCTGGAATTCTCTCCACCTCTACTACCATACAAAATTCATAATATTTTAGACAGGTTTGACAAACAATGCTATTCACCTTCATCAACCAGTTCATGCAGGGCCTAGTCCTACACAAAGCACAAGGAATTCATATCAATCAAATTTTCTTGATTCCACACATCCTCCCTCGTCTCCTTCTCAAGGCACATTGGAGCAAAAGATATGAGGTTCCTCCCCTCAGATCTTCTCCTCCAATATATCTTGAGAAGGAGGCAAGGAGACAGAACACAAGGAATCAACAAAATACAATAGAGATTCACCCAAGGTGTCTCATCGAGGCAAGGCACAGATTTTGAAGGGCTTTGGTCTACTGGTGATGCCCACCTGGCCCTCCAGGCCCAGCTCCCAGCCCTGTGGAGGTGTGAAGGTGAACCTCTGGAGCAGAAAGGTGAAGAACAGAAACAGCTCCATCCTGGCCAGCTGCTCCCCTGGACACATCCTCTTACCTGAGAGAGAGTAGAGCGCACATAAACACACACACACACACACACACACACACACACACACACACACACACACACACACACACACACACACACACACACACACACACACACACACACACACACACACACACACACACACACACACACACGCACACACACACACACACACTCTTAACATGAGGATGGAGTGTGTGTGTGTGTGTTTGTTCTCCACTCTTCTACCCTCTGTGTCTTGGCAGAATATATGGAAAATGAAAACCTGAACAATTATGTTTACTGTATCCTCAAGACCCTGCAGTAGCACATTTCATTTTGAACAATCGTTTCTCTGGTAGGGAGGATTGAAGGAAGATAGCTTTGTGATACATGTTTGGGTGACAAATTAAGGGGTTTTGTTATGAATTAACAGTATTACACTAACATTTTACATTTGAAAGGGTAATGGAAACACTTTAGGAAGTACATCTAAGCAAAGAGATGCATTCAATCCACTAATACTAAACATGTGAATTTAACATAAACACATCTCTACATTTAGTATTTTGATCCTGGACAAGGTTTATTTGAGCTATGATCAGCGCCATTTCAAATTGCCATAGTAACGACTGACGCCAGTGCGTCACTGGCAGGAATCATCAAGTTGTCTGTGGTGTTGAGGCTTCGATCACACCGACAGCTTTTGCATTCGTTACAGAAGTACATACATTTCCAATGAAACGCTGTGTTTGCCTTGTAGCATTGTGTTGCAAAGGCAGTTGCAGTGCGTTCTGTGTGGTGCAAACTTTGGATTTATTGAATGGCCTGACAGAAATGGTAGCAGAAGGTGAATGTTGAACTTTTGTTGCATACATATTCAGATGATGCTGCATACTATTTTGCGCAACGACGCTGTCAGAGAGTGGCGCTTCGAACACACCAACATTCACCTTCTGCTACCATTTCTGTCAAGCCATCTATGCATACAGTTTGACGCATACGTTCAATAAATCCAATGCATGCACTGCAACTGCCTCTGCAACACAATGCTGCAAGGCAAACACAGCGTTTCAATGGAAATGAATGTAATTCTGGTGTACCGAAATGCAATGACGCTGTCTGTGTGATCGTGGTGTTAACTAACATGCTGCCGAATATTCATCAACTCACCACATAGGTTATTCTTAATGTTTGTGCATAGGCTACCAGAGTGAGGACAGACATTTTTTGGAATAAACGTGTTGAGTGAAAAACTTAAATAGCCCACTCCCTCCCCTGTATCATATTCTGCCGCTATACAACTTTGTATACGTTGTTTGTTGGAAACCTTGTTATTTACTACGTTTTTGGAATAGATTCCTGTTGGAACGTTCCACAAATTATACCCACCCCTGAAAAGCTTTTCATCCTGGAGGAGACCGTGCAGGAGGTAGAGGAGGTACATGCAATTTCTAAGGCTATTGTTTATTTCAAGTATATGCAGTGATTCTTGAATATAACTATAGTCTAATAGATGCCTTAATTGTTTTCTAACAACAGGAGAGAACAGTTAGTACAGCCTGCCAAACTGGCCCCTGGGTGCCAGAGTGTTCCTGTGCTGCGGTAGAGAAGAGGTCCACTGGGACCATCACTAAAGAGCTCGGGGCCCAGCTAGATTGCGCTCACGACCATCAGTAGACAACCGAGTCCTGCCCCTATACGCCACAGATGGAGCTGACAGAGTGAGATCAGCGAAGACCATAACTCGCTGTATGAACCTGAGAGCTCAGAATCACAGTCATCACAGTGCGAGCCAAAATATACTATCGATCACTTCGGGAGAGTGGGCTGGTGTTCCATAAATGGAGAAAGGAGCAGGCCATTCAACAGCAAATTCAAAGATACACCCATCCATAAAGGGAATCGGAGTGGAATTGTTTCGCCACAGATTTTTTTTACCCGTTTCAACGAATGTGCTACCTTGTCCCGGTCCTGCTGTTTTAACTCTCTTTCTCAACCTATGAATCCTCAGCTATGAAAAGCCAACTGACATTTGCTCCTAAGGTGTTGAACTGTTGCACCCTGTATAACCACTGTGGTTATTATTTTGTAAAAAAGGGCTTTTGTAAAATACATTTGATTGATTTTTCTGTATGCTGTGCTGGATGCTGTGTATTCACTAACTGTCTGAGTGATGGGACATTTTTATAGTATCTGTAACATATTTTGGTGTGTATATAATCTGCATCTTAACTTCTTAAAGTGGCAATCAGCAGTAGAAACAATAAAGTGTCTCCCTGCTCCTCTTTCGGTAAATAGCTGAGGGATGGGACTGGAGAAATATAACCACTCTCAAATTCATAGACAGGGTTATAGATGCAAGGACTGACCATCCATGATATCAACATTGTAATTTTGTTTCTATGATCTATTTCCACTACCATGTAGGCAGTTCGTTTTAGATAAAGGCATCTGCTAAATGGCATATATTATTTAAGTCTGCTTTGACAATGTGTAACCGATGTGAAATGGCTAGCTATTTAGCGGGGTGCGCTAATAGCGTTTCAATCGGTGACGTCACTCGCTTTGAGACCTTGAAGTAGTTGTTCCCCTTGTTCTGCAAGGGCCACGGCTTTTGTGGAGCGATGTGTAACGATGCTTCGTGGGAGGCAGTTGTTGATGTGTGCAGAGGGTCCCTGGTTCGAGCCCAGGTAGGGGCGAGGAGAGGGACGGAAGCTATACTGTTACATATGCCAACTAGCTGCCCAGTGTATTTACTATTCTATTCAAATAGATGGCAGCCACAGCTAGTTGAAGTCACTGCTCTAGCGACCGGGACACGGGATTAGTGCGTGTTGAAAGTAATTTTATTTTAAAAGCAAGTTTCTGGTTACGCTTGAACCTGTTGTTATAGTGGACAAGCTAACTAATACTATTTTTACAAAAGGCGCAGGCACTATGTCTTGAAAGAAAAGGCTAGATTTACTAAATGAACTGGTTTTATTCAAACTCAAACCCTATGTAAATGCCTTTGCTTCTGGGTATGCGCGCCTTAAAACTTCTCTAGGATAGGGGGCAGCATTTTCACATTTGGATGAAAAGCATACCCAAATTCAACTGCCAGCTACTCATCCCCAGAAGATAAGATATGCATATTGTTAGTAGATTTGGATAGGAAACACACTCTGAAGTTTCTAAAACTGTTTGAATCATGTCTGTGAGTATAACAGAACTTATTTAGCAGGCGAAACCCCGAGGACAAACCATTCAGTTTTCTTTTTTTTTGAGGTCACTCTCTTTTCAATGGATTTTCATTGGGAATACAGATTTCTAAATGACCTTCTTGCAGTTCCTACCGCTTCCACTGGATGTCAACAGTCTTTAGAAATTGGTTGAGGGTTTTTCCTTTGTGTAATGAAGAAGTACGGCCATTTTGAATCAGGGTCACTTGTTGTGTACTGTTAGATAGAGGCGCGTGACCAGAAAGCATGCAACAGATTGTTTTAATCCTGTATTGAACATAGATCATCCCGTCTTCAATTTTATCGATTATTTACGTTAAAAAATACCTAAAGTTGTATTACAAAAGAAGTTTGAAATGTTTTGGCAAAGTTTACAGGTAACTTTTGAGATATTTTGTAGTCACGTTTCACAAGTTGGAACCGGTGTTTTTCTGGATCAAACGCGCTAAATAAATGGACATTTTGGATATTTATCGATGGAATTAATCGAACAAAAGGACCATTTGTGATGTTTATGGGACACATTGGAGTGCCAACAACAGAAGCTCGTCAAAGGTAAGGCATGAATTATATTTTTATTTCTGTGTTTTGTGTCGCGCCTGCAGGGTTGAAATATGCTTATCTCTCTTTGTTTACAATGGTGCTAACTCAGATAATAGCATTGTTTGCTTTCGCCGAAAAGCCTATTTGAATTCTGACACGTTGGCTGGATTCACAACCAGTGTAGCTTTAATTTGGTATCTTACATGTGTGATTTAATGAAAGTTTGATTTTTATAGTAATTTATTTGAATATGGCGCTCTGCATTTTCTCTGGCTTTTGGCCAAGTGAGACAGTAGCGTCCCGCCTAAACTCAGATTTTTGGATATAAATATGAACTTTACCGAACAAAACATACATGTATTGTGTAACATGAAGTCCTATGAGTGTCATCTGATGAGTATCATCAAAGGTTAGTGATTAATTTTATCTCTATTTCTGCTTTATGTTACTCCTCTCTTTGGCTGGAAAAATGGCTGTGTTTTTCTGTGGCTATGTACTGACCTAACATAATCGTTTGGTGTGCTTTCGCCGTAAATAGTTTTTGAAATCAGATATGTTGGCTGGATTCACAACAAGTGTAGCTTTAATTTGGTGTCTTTCATGTGTGATTTCATGATAGTTTGATTTTTATAGTAATTTATTTGAATTTGGCGCTCTGCATTTTTACTGGCTTTGGCCAAGTGGGACGTTAGCGTCCCACATATCTCAGAGAAGTTTTAAGGAAGAAACGACACATGCTGTACACCTCGTCTAATTCTCCCTTGTGCCCATAGGGTGAACTGCCGATAAACTGCCAGCCTGTATGGTAAGCAAACAAAATCATTGAAGTTAGTCTGATACCGAAACTAAATCACAATGTATTTATGAGCACGCCCCATTATTGGTTAGAATGAGATTTCATCAATCATGACGCTGTCTGCGATTCGAACTCCGGTCGTCTAAAGGCACTGGTCATACACATCGTTATAAGAAACTGATTATATATATTGAGCACCTACCCACTACTGATATTAACCTTAAACAATTTATAATAAAGCAAAATTTCACCAATTATTTAACTGGCATATCGGCTGCTGACTGGTCGAGTAACTTCATAAGGATTAGTGACATGTCCAAGAAATACATCGCCAGACAGACTGACAGGAACCTCTGACTGGATGTAATACATCACCATCAGGACAGACTGACAGGAACCTCTGGATGTAATACATCACCATCCAGACAGACTGACAGGAACCTCTGACTGGATGTAATACACCACCATCCAGACAGACTGACAGGAACCTCTGACTGGATGTAATACATCACCATCCAGACAGACTGACAGGAACCTCTGACTGTATGTAATATGCAACCATCTAGACAGACTGACAGGAACCTCTGACTGGATGTAATACATCACCATCCAGACAGACTGACAGGAACCTCTGACTGGATGTAATACATCACCATCCACTGGGATTTTGTGCTGTATCTACATTATTTAATTCTCTGTAATAAACTCATTCTCAGACTCGGAGCTACTCTGTAAATTCAGCCATTTTTGGGAGTTCCAAAATTCTCTCCTGCCAGTGACGCAACAATGCTAATATGGCGATTTACAGTTACAGCTAACTGCCATTCTAAATCCTAGTGTTTCCATTCCCCTTCAAATGCGTGTTAATAATACATTACCTATAGAAAATGGGATAAAATTGTCTTTTTTGACAAATTTTCCATTTGTATCCAGGAAATGTCCAGGATTGAACTGATTAGGGGTTGCATACTCATTTCTGTCCTGTAGGATTGGTTTTAACATTGGAAGCACCATCATTCCCTGTGCAAAACAGAAGAGTCAATTTGTCAAACGTCATTGCCAGTAAAACCTTCAGTGTCAACATGCACTATTGAACCAGCACGCATCAACTCAAACATTCAGTTGATCATGTACTCCAGCAGTAGAATCACAACATATCCATCGACCCTACACCCACCTTGGGCACTAGATACCCCGCCACGGTGGTGTCCTTATTGGCCACTCTGGGAGGCGTGAAGGGGACAATGTTCCCAAACCTCTGGATCTCATGGATCACAGCATAGGTATACGGCATGTTGGCTCGGTCGTCCATTGAGGGCTGGCGTGCCGAACCTATGACCTCATCGATCTCCGCTTGCACCTTCTCTACGGAGGGAGAATGAGGAAGCTAATGATTGGCTAGAGCAGATGGCTGCATAGCGCATACAGTATAATGGATTAACATGCCATAAAACAAGTAATTTTCCTGGTAAGCACTAGGCTAATATAACTAGCGCCTATTTCCTGAACACAGATGAAGCCTAGTTCTGGACTTAAAAACATGCTCAATGAAAATGTTCTATTGTGTCTGGGAAACCAGCCATTTGACACCAACATTTTTTAATACTAATAGATGTGTTCCTGCCAGTGTCACACTTTGAATGTCAGGGTACTTGGCCATGTACAGCATTGCCCAGAGAAGGGTGTTGGACGTTGTTTCTGTCCCGGCCCCAAACAGATCCACCACGCAGTGCAGCAGGTTCTCCTCAGTGAAGCCAGCCGCCCCATCCTGATTCTGCAGGGGGAATGGTCATCAGGTGATGTCAAGTTGAGGGCAAATCATCATGCATTGTCAGGCTGTGGGGAGTTTGCTGACAAAGTCATATTAAACCACAAATGTAAAAATTTTTGACGAAATTAGCCCAAAATATGACAAACTATATTAACACGGCTATCGTAATTTTAAAGAGATGAGAGTAGATCACAGGGAGTAACTGTTAAAGATAGAAAAGAGCTGAAAAGGTCCGGCTGTGGTATTACCTTCTCTATCTCTTCCAGGTAACAGTCTATGTAGTCTCTGGGGTTGGACGGGTTCCTGTCCTCTTTGTGTTTCTCTACTTCCTCTCTGATAAACTGCTTTATGGTACCAAGGTTGATGAAGGCTGATTGGTGCCTCCCAGGCAAATAGTGCATCAGTGTGGGAAACTGATTATACATCTGTCGAAAGAACAGGAAATTAGCCTGAGAAGGTAGATTTCCTGAGGAGAATGTGTGTCCTTGCAGATGCTGTGCACTATAATTCACTTTGCCAAAGAAATACACTGATCACCCAACAGAGAATAGCAGACACGTCTGTGTCGTTGTAACCATACCCGTCCACAGAAGGTAGCAGGCAGCTGTAAAACGTCCTCGGAGCATTTCAGCATGTGGTGGAAGTGGTGGTCGTTGTATTCAAACCTACAACCAAACACCAGGGTGCAAACGATGTTGGCCACTGCATTGTTGGTGACGTCTTCAGGGTTAAAGGGCAGGCCTGAAACAGTTCAGAGGTTGGGTCAAAGATGGTGGATAAATGAAGATGTCTTACTCAGACAGTTTAGACACAGATTCAACAATGAGCCAGATATTTCACCGGATTTATAAGTGTGAAGAATCTGGTTGACGTTTACAATCAATAACAAGTACGGTGATAAGCCCAGTGGCCAGCATTGGGAGATCATGGACCGAGATGGATTTTGGCCAACATTATGAAACATTTGATCTCAATACAGTTTTCTGTTCCAAAAACTAAAATCTGTTATGAACAGATTGGACTCAGTTTTGTAGATTTTACCCTTTGCCAAAGCCAAAAAAATAAAGCATTGTTTAGAACTAGTGCAAGGGCGAATTGAGTTATTGCACATGCGCACTTCACAGAGTAGGTGTTCCCTAATGGAAATATGCAAATAAGATGCTTGTTCATAGCATTCATTTACAAGTAGAGAGAGGATACCTTGATCAGAGACGGTTGGACATTAAAGCTAAGAAACATCTGGACTTCACAATAGCAACGTTTTGGGTTTGAACGCCAGATAGCAATTAACCATACAACAACTAGCCATTCTGGATAAGAGTGCCAGTTAAACAACTGAGACTGTGGTTCATTCCCTGGTTTGGGCACCATAAAAGTGTAACATAAACGCTGACTTCACCTCTCTCTGCCAAGTAGACATCACACAGGAAGTGGCTCTCCTGGAGGATGGAGGTCTCCAGGGTCTTCTTCCCCACTCCAAAGTATTTGAGCGTGGACACGGCAAAGCGCCTCTGCTGCCGCCACATGTGACCGTTAGAGGAGATCAGGCCTAGATAACCATCATCCGGTCAAGACATAGAGACAATGACAGAATTACTAAGATTAAATATGACTAAATAAGACCCAATATGACTGTGTGGTTCTGCCTGATGGGTCATTCTTGAATTGTGGTGGTAAATGCTTTCCGTTAACTTTGGCACCATTTTGTAAAAACACAAAAATGCCAAAAACGTGACAAATAATACGTCTACTGCAGTTTTATTTAACTGTTATTTAATGCGAAAACCAATGTAAGTCCTTTATACTGAAAAACATATATTTGTATGTATTGTAGAAAATACTGGGGGCTAGCTAATTGGCTTGTCTCACTGGTGATATGTAAAAGTGTTGTGAAATGCTTTGGGGATTTAGAGATATTATTTTGAATGCTAGACAGTGGGGGAAAAAGTATTCAAGATATTGTACAGATCAATAAAAACAAAGAAGGCTATTAGAACACCTTTTTTTTCTAGCAGAATGTGTTTCCTTCAATGTTATGTCATTGTTGTTACCGCCTTGAAAATCACTGATTACAAAGATATACAAGGATCTTGTGCATTCTCTCCAGCGGCAAACTGTTATTGGGGGAGGGGTCTATATTAAAGAAAATTATGTCATAAATGTGAGGATTCCATTGATCATGTGGTGTGTCTAAATCCAAAGCGTCACTTGGTGTCAATTTAAATAAAGAGAAATAACATTGTGAGCAAAATGATTAATCATATCACTTTAGTAAATGTTTTGTAAAGGATTGTGACCTCCATTTTAGAAAATGTACCAAAAATGTCTCATTGGTGTTATTACTCTTACTGGTGGCACAATGTCATAATGGTCAAAATTATTTCAATTCATTAAACCAGGGTTTCCCAAACTCGGTCCTGGGGCCCCTCCTGGGTGCACATTTTGGTTTGTGTACCCAGGGGGGGGGACCCAGGAGTTTGGGAAACCCTGCATTTAGCTACCATATTAGCCTACCCAAGCCTCTGCTTATCCTGTCGTTCAGGGGGTAAGATGGCCGATCGGTGAAGGCGTCGGCCTGATCCACAAAGGCTTCCTTAAAGCCTCGGAGACCTGAGAGGAGCACACAGCGGTTCCCTCCACCCAGGTCTACTGTAGTCACATCCCCGTAAGTCTCTACAAACTATAGAAAACACACTTTAGTGAGCATGTCACACTAAGCACACTAATAATTACATCATCATTTATTAGATAGGCTATCTACAATAAAAACGGATGATTACAGAATGACTAGATCCAATTGGTCACTGAGTATAGCATTTTTTGTTCTTGTGGAAAAGCCTATGGAGATGTGGGAAAAAAAATTGCTATCTAGAACCTAAAAGGGTTCTTCGGCTGTCCCCATAGGATAACTCTTTAAAGAACCCTTTTTGGTTCCAGGTAGAACCTTTTTGGGTTCCATGTACAACCCTTTCCCCAGAAGGTTCTACATGGAAAGCAAAATGATTCTAGCTGGAACAAGAAAAGGGTTCCACCTGGAACCAAAAAAGGTGTTCCTATGGTGGACAAACGAAGAATCCTTTTGTAACCTTTTTTCTAAGAGTGTATAATTTGAGCAATTACACACAACCTTATCTCTCACGTGTCCTTACCTTTTTAAAGGAACCTATGTGGTCCTTGATGCTGATATTCAGCATATTCCCAACAAAAGGCAGGGGGAAGGGGCCTGGTGGGTAGTTCTTAGGAGGCAGATCATGGATGTACTTGGTCACCAACAGAACCAAGAGGAATAGGAGGACCCCCTTGGTATCGATCCACTGTCCCACCAGACAGACTAACGCCTCCAACATGGTGGACAACCCTCACTGAACTCTCTGGTAATGCGTACAGTAGCAGTAGAAACCCTGAGTATAAGCCTTTACTCTTAAGGCATGTATTAGAAGATCACATGCGGTCAGCGGACAAAACAGTAAACTTTTCTCTAGAATAAACAAGTCTTATTCGGTAAGAGAACATAAATCCGTGGAGGACTGCAGTGATATAGAGCAGAGTTCAACAGCTTCTGGCTTTCACAAATGTAAACACATTCCTTGCCTTTCCGGCCAAACCAATGAGGAAAAGTTTTCCTAAAATGGTACTTACATTTGTAGTTTGGTGTGACCCAGATGTCTCAGCCTGTTCAGACTGACTTTTACTGGGGCAATAATTCAGTCCGGGATACTCTTACATTTGTTACGCAATAGCTGCACAATGAAGGTCTCTGTGATAGGCTAGTTTTGTAAATGGGATTATGTAAAATGCTTGTACAATGAGGATATACAAGGGAATATTTGCAATATGCCAATACAGACTACTACATTCTATTTCCTAATATTTTTACATGTGTAGACAATCTACATAGAGAAACTTTCACTTTATTATATCATTGATGATTTCCAATACATTAAATTTCACAAACTATAAGCACAAGAGAGCTATATTACATAACAATACATAACAGCACTATCCACGTAGTAAAGGTCAAATACAGACTCGGTACACAAGATCAACAATAATCAACTAAACTGTGAAGGGCTCTCTTGCATTACATAACATGTTTTTCAAAACATTATTTTCCCTTCCTACAGAGATCTTCCCTCCCTGTCACCCTCCTCAGGTGAGGAGAACCTGCCCAGAAACAGAATGGATTGGGTCTGGTTGTGTCTAATGAAGAAAATAAAGGGGTGGTCTGCCGTGAAGTAATGCTTGTTACTTAAACCGTACGATATGCCGTCTGCCACTGTGGACGCACCTGCCTCTGTGCCTCTCTCGTTCACTTCCACGAAGGCCTTGTGGGCTACAGTGGATAGGTAGACCCTATCTTCATCTTCCATCGCTGCGCTCATCCCAGATAGGTCTGCTCTGTCCTGGTCGAACACATCCACCATGCCCAGCGAGGCCAGGGGTGTGTTCAGCTGGTAGTCCTCCTGCAGTTTAAACTTGGGGATTGAAACCTGGACTTCGGTCCTCGTGCCCATTTTCTGCCATCTGGTCCACTTGTGGATCCTCTCTGGTGTCAACACTCTCCCCAGCTGTGTCAGACAGTGGAGAATGACAAACAGGGGATGATGTAACCACAGGAGGTTGGTGACACCTTAATTGGGGAGGACGGCCATGTGGTAATGGCTGGATCGGAATACGTGAAAAGTATCAACAACATCAAACACATGGTTTCAATGTGTTTGATTCCATTCGCTCCGTTCCAGCCACTATTATGAGGCGTCCACCCCTCCACTGGATGTAAAACAGCACAGCTCTACATTGGCGGTATATGAACCTCGCTGCCAGTCTTACATATGTTAACGCATTTAAAAGGTAAGAAGAGATATGTTTTTGTAGTCAGTTTGTGGAGAAATTTGCTTTGTGACATATTACTTTCCAAGCAATTAAATGACAGCAGAGGTTTTCACTATATCTACATATGAGTGGAGGCTGCTGAGAGGAGGACGGCTCATAATAATGGCTGGAACGGAGCAAATGAAAAGGCATCAAACCACGTTTGATGTATTTGATACCATTCCACTGATTCCGCTCCAGCCATTACCACGAGCCCGTCCTCCCCAATTAAGGTGCCACCAACATCCTGTGCTTCATACTGGAAAAGTTGTGGATGTATGATCCACAGAGTATTGAACCATGGTCTTCCAAGCAACACAAGACTAATAGTTCTCTGAGCTGTCGTGACTTGACTTTAACATTAATCTGAAGACTGTTATTTATCTAAATTACTGAAATATGTTTAATTGTTACCTAATTAAATTAATCATGTAACGAGTAACTCATTAGGATCTGGGGCACCACAAGAGCGGTTCTTTAAAGAGTTACCATCTCCCCAATTAAACTCTAAAAGGTCTTTACCTATCACATCTATAAACAGTCAACTTATTAATCATAACCTCGTATCATATCATCATTCTGAACAGCCGTAACCTCCTTGCATCTGCAAAAACCCGAACCTTACTTCAGTACTACACAAATTGGTTTATTTATTTACTAGCTAATTAAATGGTAACACAGGATAAACATACACAGTGTCACGTTCCTGACCTATTTCTGTTAGTTTGTTGTATGTGTTAGTTGGTCAGGACGTGAGTTTGGGTGGGCATTCTATGTTTTCTGTTTCTATGTTGGTTTAAGGGTTGCCTGGTGTTTGGCGTTCCTCTAATTGAGAGTCATATTTAGGTAGGTTGTTTCACAGTGTTCGTTGTGGGTGGTTGTCTCCTGTGTCAGTGTTTGTCGCACCATACGGGACTGTTCGGTTTGTTTTTGTACATCGTCATTTTGTGTAGTCATTTTTCCCTGTTCGTGCGTTCTTCGTGTTTAATGTAAGTTCGTCGTCCAGGTCTGTCTACTCCGTTTGTTGTTTTGTTAGTTATAGTGAAGTTCGTGTTTTTCCCGTCTTGTCTTTAAATAAATTATGTGTTCACAACCCGCTGCGCCTTGGTTCCATCACTACTCCTCCTCTTCGGTTGAAGAGGAGGAGAACCACCGTTACAGAACCACCCACCAATCCAGAATCAAGCAGCGGTGTAATCAGAGGAAGGGACAGCGCAAGAAGGAGGAATGGACTTGGGACGATGTTTTGGACGGAAAAGGTTGCTATACATGGGAGGAGATCCTGGCTGGGAGGGATCGCCTCCCATGGGAACAGCTGGAGGCACTGAGGAGAGCAGAGGCAACCGGAGAAGGGAACCGGCGTTATGAGGGGACGCGTCTGGCACGGAAGCCCGAAAAGCCCGTGAGTACTACCCAAAAATTTCTTGGGGGGGGGCTAAGAGGTAGTGGGCCAAGGGCAGGTAGGAGACCTGCGCCCACTTCCCAGGCTAACCGTGGAGAGCGGGAGTACGGGCAGACACCGTGTTACGCAGTTGAGCGCACGGTGTCTCCTGTACGTGTGCATAGCCCAGTGCGGGTTATTTCACCTCCCTGCACTGGTAGGGCTAGATTGGGCATTGAGCCAAATGTCATGAAGCCGGCCCTTCATATCTGGCCACCAGTACGTCTCCTCGGGCCGGCTTACATGGCACCAGCCTTACGCATGGTGTCCCCGGTTCGCCTACATAGCCCGGTGCGGGTTATTCCACCTCTCCGCACTGGTCGGGCGACGGGGAGCATTCAACCAGGTAAGGTTGGGCAGGCTCAATGCTCAAGGGAGCCAGTACGCTTGCACGGTCCGGTATTTCCGGCACTACCTCCCCGCCCCAGCCCAGTACCACCAGTGCCTACACCACGCACCAGGCTTCCAGTGCGTTTCCAGAGCCCTGTTCCTCCTCCACGCACTCTTTCTATGGTGCGTGCCTCCAGTCCGGTGCCTCCAGTTCCGGCACCACGCACTAAGCCACCTGTGCGTCTCCAGAGCCCTGTACACACTGTTCCTTCTCCCCGTACTCGTCCTGATGTGCGTGCACTCAGCCCGGTGCCACCAGTGCCGGTACCACGCACCAGGCATATAGTACGCTTTGAGAGTCCAGTGTGCCCTGTCCCTGCTCCCCGCACTAGGCTTGAAGTGCGTGTCTCCAGTCCGGTGCCTCCAGTTCCGGCACCACGCACCAGGCCTACAGTGCGTCTCAGCCGGCCAGAGTCTGCCGTCTGCCCAACGGCGCCTGAACTGTCCGTCTGCCAAGCACCGCATGAACTGCCCGTCTGCCATGAGCCTACAGAGCCTTCCGCCAGACAGGAGCAGCCAAAGCCTTCCGCCAGACAGGATCAGTCTGAGCCATCCGTCTCCGCAGCGCCATCTGAGCCATCCGTCTCCGCAGCGCCATCTGAGCCATCCGTCTCCTCAGCGCCATCTGAGCCATCCGTCTCCCCAGCGCCATCTGAGCCATCCGTCTCCCCAGCGCCGTCTGAGCCATCCGTCTGTCCCGAGCCATTAGAGCCGCCCGTCTGTCCCGAGCCGTCAGAGCCGTTAGTCAGTCAGGAGCCGCTAGAGCCATTCATCAGTCAGGATCTGCCAGAGCCGCCAACCAGACAGGATCTGCCAGAGCCGCCAACCAGACAGGATCTGCCAGGGCCGCCAACCAGACAGGATCTGCCAGAGCCGCCAACCAGACAGGATCTGCCAGAGCCGTCAGCCAGCCATGAGCGTCCAGAGCCGTCAGCCAGCCATGAGCGTCCAGAGCCGTCAGCCAGCCATGAGCGTCCAGAGCCGTCAGCCAGCCATGAGCGTCCAGAGCCGTCAGCCAGCCATGAGCGTCCAGAGCCGTCAGCCAGCCATGAGCGTCCAGAGCCGTCAGCCAGCCATGAGCGTCCAGAGCCGTCAGCCAGCCATGAGCGTCCAGAGCCGTCAGCCAGCCATGAGCGTCCAGAGCCGTCAGCCAGCCATGAGCGTCCAGAGCCGTCAGCTAGCCATGAGCGTCCAGAGCCGTCAGCCAGTCATGAGCTGCCATTTATCCAGAACTGCCCCTCAGTCCAGAGCTGTCTCTCTGTCCGGAGCTGCCCTTCAGTCCGGAGTTGCCCCTCTATCCTGAGCTACCTCTCTATCCTGAGCTACCTCTCTATCCTGAGCTACCTCTCTATCCTGACCTACCTCTCTGTCCTGAGCTATCTCTCTGTCCTGAGCTACCTTATCCCGGTGCTGCCCCTTGTCCCGGTGCTGCCCCTTATCTTAAGGTTACCATTTAAATTAAGTGGGTGTAATATGAGGGTGGTCATTCTAAGGGGGAGACGTAAGCTGGGATTGACTATGGTGGGGTGGGGACCTCGCCCAGAGCCTGAGCCACCACCGTGGTCAGACGCCCACCCAGACCCTCCCCTAGACTTTTGGTGGTGCGTTCGGAGTACGCACCTTGAGGGGGGGGTTATGTCACGTTCCTGACCGGTTTTCTGTTATTTTGTATGTGTTTGACGGTCAGGGCGTGAGTTTGGGTGGGTAGTCTATGTTATGTGTTTCTATGTTTGTTAAAGGGTGACCTGATATGGTTCTCAATTAGAGGCAGGTGGTTTTCATTTCCTCTGATTGAGAGCCATATTAAGGTAGGTGTTTTCACATTGATTGTTGTGGGTGGTTGTCTCCTGTGTCTGTGTTTGTCGCGCCATACGGGACTGTTTCGGTTTGTTTGTTTGTTCGGTCGTTCGTTTTGTGTAGTCTGTTTTCCCTGTTCGTACGTTCTTCGTTACATGTAAGTTCTTACGTTCAGGTCAGTCTACATTCGTTTTGTTATTTTGTTTAGTATCAAGTATAGTTCGTTTTTTTGTCTTGTTTAATAAATATAATGTCAAACTACCACGCTGCATATTGGTCATCTGATCCGTCTCGCCTCTCCTCGTCCGAGGAGGAGGAAGAGTTAGAGAACCGTTACACAGAGGAGCCTTATTGCTTAATTCTACCCTCCTGACTCTCCTCCAGGTAAACTAATGCGCCTGGGAGAGAGCCTGGCCAGGATGGAGCTATTCCTCTTCTTCACCTTCATGCAGAGGTTCTTGTTCTCCATGCCGCCCAGAGTGAAGCCAGTGATGGAACTACAACTTTGGCATCACCCTGTCACCCGTTCCCCATGACATCTGTGCCACCCCGCACCAATGAGAGGGCACGGATCCATTGAGGTGGCATGGTTTCCCCACGCCTACAGTAACAGTTAACATAATTACATGAGCAGTTTCACTCATCATCAATAAGCTCATAATAATCATACACCCTGTTTTGAATGGTCATGAGACAGTTATTTACAGCGACGGTTTCACTCATCATCAGTAAGCCCATGTCTTGTTTTGAATTGTCAAATGACATAAACTAGGCAAGGAATGAATAGTTTTGTACAGTGAGGTGTTGTGTGCTATATTTGGGTTATAGATTTTGATGCTGTACAGATATAATGACAATCCATGTCTGAATGAATGGGATTATTTTTATTGTTATTGTTGATTTATGAAATGGAGAGACTGCTTTTCATTCATGTGTTCATTTGAGATATACAGTATTGCAGAAGATATGAAATAAGTATGATTAAGATAAGTATAGATAAAAAGGACTTGCCTTGACTGACCTTTGAACTATATTCTGAACTCTGATTATATATCGTTGAGGTGCTATTTTGACTTTACCTGGCACCTTACAGGAGCAGAGTATGTTCAAGCTAAAAAAGAATGCTGTGTTTTGTTTTTCAGGGAAGTAAATAAGTAAAGTAAACACATTTTGTATACAATGTCTTCCAGAAATATCATTTCCAGTAAAATAAAATTAAGAAAGAATTTGAATGCAATTCTAATACACCACTCTTACAATATAAACGTCATGATGCACCAGCTGTATGCTGGAATTCTCTCCACCTCTACTACCATACAAAATTCATAATATTTTAGACAGGTTTGACAAACAATGCTATTCACCTTCATCAACCAGTTCATGCAGGGCCTAGTCCTACACAAAGCACAAGGAATTCATATCAATCAAATTTTCTTGATTCCACACATCCTCCCTCGTCTCCTTCTCAAGGCACATTGGAGCAAAAGATATGAGGTTCCTCCCCTCAGATCTTCTCCTCCAATATATCTTGAGAAGGAGGCAAGGAGACAGAACACAAGGAATCAACAAAATACAATAGAGATTCACCCAAGGTGTCTCATCGAGGCAAGGCACAGATTTTGAAGGGCTTTGGTCTACTGGTGATGCCCACCTGGCCCTCCAGGCCCAGCTCCCAGCCCTGTGGAGGTGTGAAGGTGAACCTCTGGAGCAGAAAGGTGAAGAACAGAAACAGCTCCATCCTGGCCAGCTGCTCCCCTGGACACATCCTCTTACCTGAGAGAGAGTAGAGCGCACATAAACACACACACACACACACACACACACGCACACACACACACACACACTTTTAACATGAGGATGGAGTGTGTGTGTGTGTGTTTGTTCTCCACTCTTCTACCCTCTGTGTCTTGGCAGAATATATGGAAAATGAAAACCTGAACAATTATGTTTACTGTATCCTCAAGACCCTGCAGTAGCACATTTCATTTTGAACAATCGTTTCTCTGGTAGGGAGGATTGAAGGAAGATAGCTTTGTGATACATGTTTGGGTGACAAATTAAGGGGTTTTGTTATGAATTAACAGTATTACACTAACATTTTACATTTGAAAGGGTAATGGAAACACTTTAGGAAGTACATCTAAGCAAAGAGATGCATTCAATCCACTAATACTAAACATGTGAATTTAACATAAACACATCTCTACATTTAGTATTTTGATCCTGGACAAGGTTTATTTGAGCTATGATCAGCGCCATTTCAAATTGCCATAGTAACGACTGACGCCAGTGCGTCACTGGCAGGAATCATCAAGTTGTCTGTGGTGTTGAGGCTTCGATCACACCGACAGCTTTTGCATTCGTTACAGAAGTACATACATTTCCAATGAAACGCTGTGTTTGCCTTGTAGCATTGTGTTGCAAAGGCAGTTGCAGTGCGTTCTGTGTGGTGCAAACTTTGGATTTATTGAATGGCCTGACAGAAATGGTAGCAGAAGGTGAATGTTGAACTTTTGTTGCATACATATTCAGATGATGCTGCATACTATTTTGCGCAACGACGCTGTCAGAGAGTGGCGCTTCGAACACACCAACATTCACCTTCTGCTACCATTTCTGTCAAGCCATCTATGCATACAGTTTGACGCATACGTTCAATAAATCCAATGCATGCACTGCAACTGCCTCTGCAACACAATGCTGCAAGGCAAACACAGCGTTTCAATGGAAATGAATGTAATTCTGGTGTACCGAAATGCAATGACGCTGTCTGTGTGATCGTGGTGTTAACTAACATGCTGCCGAATATTCATCAACTCACCACATAGGTTATTCTTAATGTTTGTGCATAGGCTACCAGAGTGAGGACAGACATTTTTTGGAATAAACGTGTTGAGTGAAAAACTTAAATAGCCCACTCCCTCCCCTGTATCATATTCTGCCGCTATACAACTTTGTATACGTTGTTTGTTGGAAACCTTGTTATTTACTACGTTTTTGGAATAGATTCCTGTTGGAACGTTCCACAAATTATACCCACCCCTGAAAAGCTTTTCATCCTGGAGGAGACCGTGCAGGAGGTAGAGGAGGTACATGCAATTTCTAAGGCTATTGTTTATTTCAAGTATATGCAGTGATTCTTGAATATAACTATAGTCTAATAGATGCCTTAATTGTTTTCTAACAACAGGAGAGAACAGTTAGTACAGCCTGCCAAACTGGCCCCTGGGTGCCAGAGTGTTCCTGTGCTGCGGTAGAGAAGAGGTCCACTGGGACCATCACTAAAGAGCTCGGGGCCCAGCTAGATTGCGCTCACGACCATCAGTAGACAACCGAGTCCTGCCCCTATACGCCACAGATGGAGCTGACAGAGTGAGATCAGCGAAGACCATAACTCGCTGTATGAACCTGAGAGCTCAGAATCACAGTCATCACAGTGCGAGCCAAAATATACTATCGATCACTTCGGGAGAGTGGGCTGGTGTTCCATAAATGGAGAAAGGAGCAGGCCATTCAACAGCAAATTCAAAGATACACCCATCCATAAAGGGAATCGGAGTGGAATTGTTTCGCCACAGATTTTTTTTACCCGTTTCAACGAATGTGCTACCTTGTCCCGGTCCTGCTGTTTCAACTCTCTTTCTCAACCTATGAATCCTCAGCTATGAAAAGCCAACTGACATTTGCTCCTAAGGTGTTGAACTGTTGCACCCTGTATAACCACTGTGGTTATTATTTTGTAAAAAAGGGCTTTTGTAAAATACATTTGATTGATTTTTCTGTATGCTGTGCTGGATGCTGTGTATTCACTAACTGTCTGAGTGATGGGACATTTTTATAGTATCTGTAACATATTTTGGTGTGTATATAATCTGCATCTTAACTTCTTAAAGTGGCAATCAGCAGTAGAAACAATAAAGTGTCTCCCTGCTCCTCTTTCGGTAAATAGCTGAGGGATGGGACTGGAGAAATATAACCACTCTCAAATTCATAGACAGGGTTATAGATGCAAGGACTGACCATCCATGATATCAACATTGTAATTTTGTTTCTATGATCTATTTCCACTACCATGTAGGCAGTTCGTTTTAGATAAAGGCATCTGCTAAATGGCATATATTATTTAAGTCTGCTTTGACAATGTGTAACCGATGTGAAATGGCTAGCTATTTAGCGGGGTGCGCTAATAGCGTTTCAATCGGTGACGTCACTCGCTTTGAGACCTTGAAGTAGTTGTTCCCCTTGTTCTGCAAGGGCCACGGCTTTTGTGGAGCGATGTGTAACGATGCTTCGTGGGAGGCAGTTGTTGATGTGTGCAGAGGGTCCCTGGTTCGAGCCCAGGTAGGGGCGAGGAGAGGGACGGAAGCTATACTGTTACATATGCCAACTAGCTGCCCAGTGTATTTACTATTCTATTCAAATAGATGGCAGCCACAGCTAGTTGAAGTCACTGCTCTAGCGACCGGGACACGGGATTAGTGCGTGTTGAAAGTAATTTTATTTTAAAAGCAAGTTTCTGGTTACGCTTGAACCTGTTGTTATAGTGGACAAGCTAACTAATACTATTTTTACAAAAGGCGCAGGCACTATGTCTTGAAAGAAAAGGCTAGATTTACTAAATGAACTGGTTTTATTCAAACTCAAACCCTATGTAAATGCCTTTGCTTCTGGGTATGCGCGCCTTAAAACTTCTCTAGGATAGGGGGCAGCATTTTCACATTTGGATGAAAAGCATACCCAAATTCAACTGCCAGCTACTCATCCCCAGAAGATAAGATATGCATATTGTTAGTAGATTTGGATAGGAAACACACTCTGAAGTTTCTAAAACTGTTTGAATCATGTCTGTGAGTATAACAGAACTTATTTAGCAGGCGAAACCCCGAGGACAAACCATTCAGTTTTCTTTTTTTTTGAGGTCACTCTCTTTTCAATGGATTTTCATTGGGAATACAGATTTCTAAATGACCTTCTTGCAGTTCCTACCGCTTCCACTGGATGTCAACAGTCTTTAGAAATTGGTTGAGGGTTTTTCCTTTGTGTAATGAAGAAGTACGGCCATTTTGAATCAGGGTCACTTGTTGTGTACTGTTAGATAGAGGCGCGTGACCAGAAAGCATGCAACAGATTGTTTTAATCCTGTATTGAACATAGATCATCCCGTCTTCAATTTTATCGATTATTTACGTTAAAAAATACCTAAAGTTGTATTACAAAAGAAGTTTGAAATGTTTTGGCAAAGTTTACAGGTAACTTTTGAGATATTTTGTAGTCACGTTTCACAAGTTGGAACCGGTGTTTTTCTGGATCAAACGCGCTAAATAAATGGACATTTTGGATATTTATCGACGGAATTAATCGAACAAAAGGACCATTTGTGATGTTTATGGGACACATTGGAGTGCCAACAACAGAAGCTCGTCAAAGGTAAGGCATGAATTATATTTTTATTTCTGTGTTTTGTGTCGCGCCTGCAGGGTTGAAATATGCTTATCTCTCTTTGTTTACAATGGTGCTAACTCAGATAATAGCATTGTTTGCTTTCGCCGAAAAGCCTATTTGAATTCTGACACGTTGGCTGGATTCACAACCAGTGTAGCTTTAATTTGGTATCTTACATGTGTGATTTAATGAAAGTTTGATTTTTATAGTAATTTATTTGAATATGGCGCTCTGCATTTTCTCTGGCTTTTGGCCAAGTGAGACAGTAGCGTCCCGCCTAAACTCAGATTTTTGGATATAAATATGAACTTTACCGAACAAAACATACATGTATTGTGTAACATGAAGTCCTATGAGTGTCATCTGATGAGTATCATCAAAGGTTAGTGATTAATTTTATCTCTATTTCTGCTTTATGTTACTCCTCTCTTTGGCTGGAAAAATGGCTGTGTTTTTCTGTGGCTATGTACTGACCTAACATAATCGTTTGGTGTGCTTTCGCCGTAAATAGTTTTTGAAATCAGATATGTTGGCTGGATTCACAACAAGTGTAGCTTTAATTTGGTGTCTTTCATGTGTGATTTCATGATAGTTTGATTTTTATAGTAATTTATTTGAATTTGGCGCTCTGCATTTTTACTGGCTTTGGCCAAGTGGGACGTTAGCGTCCCACATATCTCAGAGAAGTTTTAAGGAAGAAACGACACATGCTGTACACCTCGTCTAATTCTCCCTTGTGCCCATAGGGTGAACTGCCGATAAACTGCCAGCCTGTATGGTAAGCAAACAAAATCATTGAAGTTAGTCTGATACCGAAACTAAATCACAATGTATTTATGAGCACGCCCCATTATTGGTTAGAATGAGATTTCATCAATCATGACGCTGTCTGCGATTCGAACTCCGGTCGTCTAAAGGCACTGGTCATACACATCGTTATAAGAAACTGATTATATATATTGAGCACCTACCCACTACTGATATTAACCTTAAACAATTTATAATAAAGCAAAATTTCACCAATTATTTAACTGGCATATCGGCTGCTGACTGGTCGAGTAACTTCATAAGGATTAGTGACATGTCCAAGAAATACATCGCCAGACAGACTGACAGGAACCTCTGACTGGATGTAATACATCACCATCAGGACAGACTGACAGGAACCTCTGGATGTAATACATCACCATCCAGACAGACTGACAGGAACCTCTGACTGGATGTAATACACCACCATCCAGACAGACTGACAGGAACCTCTGACTGGATGTAATACATCACCATCCAGACAGACTGACAGGAACCTCTGACTGTATGTAATATGCAACCATCTAGACAGACTGACAGGAACCTCTGACTGGATGTAATACATCACCATCCAGACAGACTGACAGGAACCTCTGACTGGATGTAATACATCACCATCCACTGGGATTTTGTGCTGTATCTACATTATTTAATTCTCTGTAATAAACTCATTCTCAGACTCGGAGCTACTCTGTAAATTCAGCCATTTTTGGGAGTTCCAAAATTCTCTCCTGCCAGTGACGCAACAATGCTAATATGGCGATTTACAGTTACAGCTAACTGCCATTCTAAATCCTAGTGTTTCCATTCCCCTTCAAATGCGTGTTAATAATACATTACCTATAGAAAATGGGATAAAATTGTCTTTTTTGACAAATTTTCCATTTGTATCCAGGAAATGTCCAGGATTGAACTGATTAGGGGTTGCATACTCATTTCTGTCCTGTAGGATTGGTTTTAACATTGGAAGCACCATCATTCCCTGTGCAAAACAGAAGAGTCAATTTGTCAAACGTCATTGCCAGTAAAACCTTCAGTGTCAACATGCACTATTGAACCAGCACGCATCAACTCAAACATTCAGTTGATCATGTACTCCAGCAGTAGAATCACAACATATCCATCGACCCTACACCCACCTTGGGCACTAGATACCCCGCCACGGTGGTGTCCTTATTGGCCACTCTGGGAGGCGTGAAGGGGACAATGTTCCCAAACCTCTGGATCTCATGGATCACAGCATAGGTATACGGCATGTTGGCTCGGTCGTCCATTGAGGGCTGGCGTGCCGAACCTATGACCTCATCGATCTCCGCTTGCACCTTCTCTACGGAGGGAGAATGAGGAAGCTAATGATTGGCTAGAGCAGATGGCTGCATAGCGCATACAGTATAATGGATTAACATGCCATAAAACAAGTAATTTTCCTGGTAAGCACTAGGCTAATATAACTAGCGCCTATTTCCTGAACACAGATGAAGCCTAGTTCTGGACTTAAAAACATGCTCAATGAAAATGTTCTATTGTGTCTGGGAAACCAGCCATTTGACACCAACATTTTTTAATACTAATAGATGTGTTCCTGCCAGTGTCACACTTTGAATGTCAGGGTACTTGGCCATGTACAGCATTGCCCAGAGAAGGGTGTTGGACGTTGTTTCTGTCCCGGCCCCAAACAGATCCACCACGCAGTGCAGCAGGTTCTCCTCAGTGAAGCCAGCCGCCCCATCCTGATTCTGCAGGGGGAATGGTCATCAGGTGATGTCAAGTTGAGGGCAAATCATCATGCATTGTCAGGCTGTGGGGAGTTTGCTGACAAAGTCATATTAAACCACAAATGTAAAAAATTTTGACGAAATTAGCCCAAAATATGACAAACTATATTAACACGGCTATCGTAATTTTAAAGAGATGAGAGTAGATCACAGGGAGTAACTGTTAAAGATAGAAAAGAGCTGAAAAGGTCCGGCTGTGGTATTACCTTCTCTATCTCTTCCAGGTAACAGTCTATGTAGTCTCTGGGGTTGGACGGGTTCCTGTCCTCTTTGTGTTTCTCTACTTCCTCTCTGATAAACTGCTTTATGGTACCAAGGTTGATGAAGGCTGATTGGTGCCTCCCAGGCAAATAGTGCATCAGTGTGGGAAACTGATTATACATCTGTCGAAAGAACAGGAAATTAGCCTGAGAAGGTAGATTTCCTGAGGAGAATGTGTGTCCTTGCAGATGCTGTGCACTATAATTCACTTTGCCAAAGAAATACACTGATCACCCAACAGAGAATAGCAGACACGTCTGTGTCGTTGTAACCATACCCGTCCACAGAAGGTAGCAGGCAGCTGTAAAACGTCCTCGGAGCATTTCAGCATGTGGTGGAAGTGGTGGTCGTTGTATTCAAACCTACAACCAAACACCAGGGTGCAAACGATGTTGGCCACTGCATTGTTGGTGACGTCTTCAGGGTTAAAGGGCAGGCCTGAAACAGTTCAGAGGTTGGGTCAAAGATGGTGGATAAATGAAGATGTCTTACTCAGACAGTTTAGACACAGATTCAACAATGAGCCAGATATTTCACCGGATTTATAAGTGTGAAGAATCTGGTTGACGTTTACAATCAATAACAAGTACGGTGATAAGCCCAGTGGCCAGCATTGGGAGATCATGGACCGAGATGGATTTTGGCCAACATTATGAAACATTTGATCTCAATACAGTTTTCTGTTCCAAAAACTAAAATCTGTTATGAACAGATTGGACTCAGTTTTGTAGATTTTACCCTTTGCCAAAGCCAAAAAAATAAAGCATTGTTTAGAACTAGTGCAAGGGCGAATTGAGTTATTGCACATGCGCACTTCACAGAGTAGGTGTTCCCTAATGGAAATATGCAAATAAGATGCTTGTTCATAGCATTCATTTACAAGTAGAGAGAGGATACCTTGATCAGAGACGGTTGGACATTAAAGCTAAGAAACATCTGGACTTCACAATAGCAACGTTTTGGGTTTGAACGCCAGATAGCAATTAACCATACAACAACTAGCCATTCTGGATAAGAGTGCCAGTTAAACAACTGAGACTGTGGTTCATTCCCTGGTTTGGGCACCATAAAAGTGTAACATAAACGCTGACTTCACCTCTCTCTGCCAAGTAGACATCACACAGGAAGTGGCTCTCCTGGAGGATGGAGGTCTCCAGGGTCTTCTTCCCCACTCCAAAGTATTTGAGCGTGGACACGGCAAAGCGCCTCTGCTGCCGCCACATGTGACCGTTAGAGGAGATCAGGCCTAGATAACCATCATCCGGTCAAGACATAGAGACAATGACAGAATTACTAAGATTAAATATGACTAAATAAGACCCAATATGACTGTGTGGTTCTGCCTGATGGGTCATTCTTGAATTGTGGTGGTAAATGCTTTCCGTTAACTTTGGCACCATTTTGTAAAAACACAAAAATGCCAAAAACGTGACAAATAATACGTCTACTGCAGTTTTATTTAACTGTTATTTAATGCGAAAACCAATGTAAGTCCTTTATACTGAAAAACATATATTTGTATGTATTGTAGAAAATACTGGGGGCTAGCTAATTGGCTTGTCCCACTGGTGATATGTAAAAGTGTTGTGAAATGCTTTGGGGATTTAGAGATATTATTTTGAATGCTAGACAGTGGGGGAAAAAGTATTCAAGATATTGTACAGATCAATAAAAACAAAGAAGGCTATTAGAACACCTTTTTTTTCTAGCAGAATGTGTTTCCTTCAATGTTATGTCATTGTTGTTACCGCCTTGAAAATCACTGATTACAAAGATATACAAGGATCTTGTGCATTCTCTCCAGCGGCAAACTGTTATTGGGGGAGGGGTCTATATTAAAGAAAATTATGTCATAAATGTGAGGATTCCATTGATCATGTGGTGTGTCTAAATCCAAAGCGTCACTTGGTGTCAATTTAAATAAAGAGAAATAACATTGTGAGCAAAATGATTAATCATATCACTTTAGTAAATGTTTTGTAAAGGATTGTGACCTCCATTTTAGAAAATGTACCAAAAATGTCTCATTGGTGTTATTACTCTTACTGGTGGCACAATGTCATAATGGTCAAAATTATTTCAATTCATTAAACCAGGGTTTCCCAAACTCGGTCCTGGGGCCCCTCCTGGGTGCACATTTTGGTTTGTGTACCCAGGGGGGGGGGACCCAGGAGTTTGGGAAACCCTGCATTTAGCTACCATATTAGCCTACCCAAGCCTCTGCTTATCCTGTCGTTCAGGGGGTAAGATGGCCGATCGGTGAAGGCGTCGGCCTGATCCACAAAGGCTTCCTTAAAGCCTCGGAGACCTGAGAGGAGCACACAGCGGTTCCCTCCACCCAGGTCTACTGTAGTCACATCCCCGTAAGTCTCTACAAACTATAGAAAACACACTTTAGTGAGCATGTCACACTAAGCACACTAATAATTACATCATCATTTATTAGATAGGCTATCTACAATAAAAACGGATGATTACAGAATGACTAGATCCAATTGGTCACTGAGTATAGCATTTTTTGTTCTTGTGGAAAAGCCTATGGAGATGTGGGAAAAAAAATTGCTATCTAGAACCTAAAAGGGTTCTTCGGCTGTCCCCATAGGATAACTCTTTAAAGAACCCTTTTTGGTTCCAGGTAGAACCTTTTTGGGTTCCATGTACAACCCTTTCCCCAGAAGGTTCTACATGGAAAGCAAAATGATTCTAGCTGGAACAAGAAAAGGGTTCCACCTGGAACCAAAAAAGGTGTTCCTATGGTGGACAAACGAAGAATCCTTTTGTAACCTTTTTTCTAAGAGTGTATAATTTGAGCAATTACACACAACCTTATCTCTCACGTGTCCTTACCTTTTTAAAGGAACCTATGTGGTCCTTGATGCTGATATTCAGCATATTCCCAACAAAAGGCAGGGGGAAGGGGCCTGGTGGGTAGTTCTTAGGAGGCAGATCATGGATGTACTTGGTCACCAACAGAACCAAGAGGAACAGGAGGACCCCCTTGGTATCGATCCACTGTCCCACCAGACAGACTAACGCCTCCAACATGGTGGACAACCCTCACTGAACTCTCTGGTAATGCGTACAGTAGCAGTAGAAACCCTGAGTATAAGCCTTTACTCTTAAGGCATGTATTAGAAGATCACATGCGGTCAGCGGACAAAACAGTAAACTTTTCTCTAGAATAAACAAGTCTTATTCGGTAAGAGAACATAAATCCGTGGAGGACTGCAGTGATATAGAGCAGAGTTCAACAGCTTCTGGCTTTCACAAATGTAAACACATTCCTTGCCTTTCCGGCCAAACCAATGAGGAAAAGTTTTCCTAAAATGGTACTTACATTTGTAGTTTGGTGTGACCCAGATGTCTCAGCCTGTTCAGACTGACTTTTACTGGGGCAATAATTCAGTCCGGGATACTCTTACATTTGTTACGCAATAGCTGCACAATGAAGGTCTCTGTGATAGGCTAGTTTTGTAAATGGGATTATGTAAAATGCTTGTACAATGAGGATATACAAGGGAATATTTGCAATATGCCAATACAGACTACTACATTCTATTTCCTAATATTTTTACATGTGTAGACAATCTACATAGAGAAACTTTCACTTTATTATATCATTGATGATTTCCAATACATTAAATTTCACAAACTATAAGCACAAGAGAGCTATATTACATAACAATACATAACAGCACTATCCACGTAGTAAAGGTCAAATACAGACTCGGTACACAAGATCAACAATAATCAACTAAACTGTGAAGGGCTCTCTTGCATTACATAACATGTTTTTCAAAACATTATTTTCCCTTCCTACAGAGATCTTCCCTCCCTGTCACCCTCCTCAGGTGAGGAGAACCTGCCCAGAAACAGAATGGATTGGGTCTGGTTGTGTCTAATGAAGAAAATAAAGGGGTGGTCTGCCGTGAAGTAATGCTTGTTACTTAAACCGTACGATATGCCGTCTGCCACTGTGGACGCACCTGCCTCTGTGCCTCTCTCGTTCACTTCCACGAAGGCCTTGTGGGCTACAGTGGATAGGTAGACCCTATCTTCATCTTCCATCGCTGCGCTCATCCCAGATAGGTCTGCTCTGTCCTGGTCGAACACATCCACCATGCCCAGCGAGGCCAGGGGTGTGTTCAGCTGGTAGTCCTCCTGCAGTTTAAACTTGGGGATTGAAACCTGGACTTCGGTCCTCGTGCCCATTTTCTGCCGTCTGGTCCACTTGTGGATCCTCTCTGGTGTCAACACTCTCCCCAGCTGTGTCAGACAGTGGAGAATGACAAACAGGGGATGATGTAACCACAGGAGGTTGGTGACACCTTAATTGGGGAGGACGGCCATGTGGTAATGGCTGGATCGGAATACGTGAAAAGTATCAACAACATCAAACACATGGTTTCAATGTGTTTGATTCCATTCGCTCCGTTCCAGCCACTATTATGAGGCGTCCACCCCTCCACTGGATGTAAAACAGCACAGCTCTACATTGGCGGTATATGAACCTCGCTGCCAGTCTTACATATGTTAACGCATTTAAAAGGTAAGAAGAGATATGTTTTTGTAGTCAGTTTGTGGAGAAATTTGCTTTGTGACATATTACTTTCCAAGCAATTAAATGACAGCAGAGGTTTTCACTATATCTACATATGAGTGGAGGCTGCTGAGAGGAGGACGGCTCATAATAATGGCTGGAACGGAGCAAATGAAAAGGCATCAAACCACGTTTGATGTATTTGATACCATTCCACTGATTCCGCTCCAGCCATTACCACGAGCCCGTCCTCCCCAATTAAGGTGCCACCAACATCCTGTGCTTCATACTGGAAAAGTTGTGGATGTATGATCCACAGAGTATTGAACCATGGTCTTCCAAGCAACACAAGACTAATAGTTCTCTGAGCTGTCGTGACTTGACTTTAACATTAATCTGAAGACTGTTATTTATCTAAATTACTGAAATATGTTTAATTGTTACCTAATTAAATTAATCATGTAACGAGTAACTCATTAGGATCTGGGGCACCACAAGAGCGGTTCTTTAAAGAGTTACCATCTCCCCAATTAAACTCTAAAAGGTCTTTACCTATCACATCTATAAACAGTCAACTTATTAATCATAACCTCGTATCATATCATCATTCTGAACAGCCGTAACCTCCTTGCATCTGCAAAAACCCGAACCTTACTTCAGTACTACACAAATTGGTTTATTTATTTACTAGCTAATTAAATGGTAACACAGGATAAACATACACAGTGTCACGTTCCTGACCTATTTCTGTTAGTTTGTTGTATGTGTTAGTTGGTCAGGACGTGAGTTTGGGTGGGCATTCTATGTTTTCTGTTTCTATGTTGGTTTAAGGGTTGCCTGGTATGGCTCTTAATTAGAGGCAGGTGTTTGGCGTTCCTCTAATTGAGAGTCATATTTAGGTAGGTTGTTTCACAGTGTTCGTTGTGGGTGGTTGTCTCCTGTGTCAGTGTTTGTCGCACCATACGGGACTGTTCGGTTTGTTTTTGTACATCGTCATTTTGTGTAGTCATTTTTCCCTGTTGGTGCGTTCTTCGTGTTTAATGTAAGTTCGTCGTCCAGGTCTGTCTACTCCGTTTGTTGTTTTGTTAGTTATAGTGAAGTTCGTGTTTTTCCCGTCTTGTCTTTAAATAAATTATGTGTTCACAACCCGCTGCGCCTTGGTTCCATCACTACTCCTCCTCTTCGGTTGAAGAGGAGGAGAACCACCGTTACACACAGTTAATATGTTAAAAAACAAGTCCCTAGCGGAATGACAAGAATATGGCTGCTTGTTACAAAAGAGATGGAGAGGGAGGGAGAGAGGGGGACAGAGACACTTAACATTGGTACTTTCAGAAACTACTCTCACTTACAGTAACCATATACTTTGCACACGAACCGCTGCTTGTTTTGAGTAAGAAATCATGAATGCATTTACATGAAATGCCTTTGTACGCCGGATCTCTCTCTTGGAAAGGGAGTCGGGCATTTTCGCGGCACGCTTGTAAGGCTCTGGTTGTTCAAAAGAGTTCCAACAAGTCTTCTACCGTTGTTCTCCTCTGTAGTTGTCTGGTATCCAGTGACTTGTCGTGTAGTCCTGAACAGAACTACAGAGTTTATTTTTCTTCCATTTGCTCTTGAAGATGCTTCTTTGAAGATAGGCTTAGCCAGACGTGTAGATGGTTCCCAGTGGGGTGATGAGAGTAGCATAATACGATGGTTTGAGCAGAGTAGTAGAATGGTCCTACTTAAATTCGCTTTCGAAGATACTTTACTTAGGACAGCTAATCAGACATAGCAGAGATTGTCCGGGAGGTGACTTTATCGTCTCTACCTCGTGTTGAGATTCACAGTTCAAACCACTTTAAACGTGCAGCTGCAGCTTTATGCTTTTCTGGTCTAGTATGTTAATTTCTTGACTCATCATTTATACAGTTTGTTTGAAAGGGGCGGTTCCATCTGGCTGACACACTCTCTGACCTCACTCGGGGGGCATGACTTGTCACTTGTACAAAGTTTTATGTAAAACAATTATCTCTTATAGTTTCTCAAATCACATTCCTCTCTTAACAGAAACACTTTCATAATTTGTCATATTACATGCACAACGCATAGTATGGAAACTTCGTACATGTAGTGGGTATACTTTCCAAGTTACAGTATTTCCTTCATAACATTTTTAATGACATCACAAAATAACAAACAAAATTACATTAGTGTTCTGTAGATCGCCTCTGACCATTCCCCACGTTCTATGTTAGAAATATTGTTCCAGTATTTGCTTTTGAACGTGTTAGAGTTTCGTCAGGAAAGGTCTCTTGAAACAAAGGACATGCCTTTGGTGAATATTGGAGAGGGAGACCTGAATCTTCTCCCCTTGATTTACGACAGGATGTGAGTTGTTAATCACCACTAGCTCTTTCCTCCCTTCCTTTGCGGGTGAGAATGGGTCTGATTGAAATTATTCATTGCAAACCTGATCTGACCTATTTAGATTCTCATGGACAGTCATGACAGAGCTAAAGGCTGGGTCAATAGTGGTTTTGGTTACACCTACCTCCAGTAACTGGTCAGGGTAATTGGAATCTGCAGGCAGAAGGAAGAACATGCTCAGCTCCTCCCCTTTATATGGAAGCTCCAGGATTTGGAGTTTGAACTGGGATATGTACTTGTATGGTAACTTCTTGACTTGAACCATCATCTGCACCTGTCTTTTCTCATTCTGAAACCACACAAAAGAGACAGGGTCATACATCAATAATCACAGTACAAATGACACACAGTTTTATGGCTTGAACAATTGGTGGGACTGGTTGCAATTATGCAATTGTTGCAGACAGTGGATTTTCCACACTGATTTCAGAAGTATGTTTTTATGACTCAAATGGAGGATTTTCAGACACTGTAGTTCTCTCACCTCATTGACTTGAAAGGTTTGTTCCATGGTATCAGCTTCATGGAACTCACTTATCCATTGTGCTTTAAAGTAGACTGCATTCACAAGAACCAACCTGGTCATGCTGCTTAGAGCTTCAGGTTTCAACATCACTTTAATTTTATCTGTAGATAAAGAACACAAATAATGAACGGATCCAACTACTGTAGTTGGAGCAGACACATCCTTACATTAATGTACAATAGTTATATTTTACACTCCTGATTTACATCAGTCAGCTTACTGTCTGTTTTCTTTTCCACCCAGCTGTTGATTTGTGCTCTGGACTCCTCTGCAGCCCCTATGAAGTCCATAGCCTTCAGCTCTGCATGGTAGAACTTCTGTGTGGCTTCAATGAACTCCTAGAGGAACCCTAAAGAGTCACTCTCAACTAAAGCAGCCGAGCGTAGTACCAAAGAGTCTAGAGTAGAATATTTCCAATGGTCATCAATTTATTTCCTATATTTACACAATTCTCAAGTTAGGGGAAAGAGGAATGGCAACATTTGCAAACAAGGCAGTGATATTCAGTAGGGCTACTGCTGCTAGATATTTGGGAAGTAGCTGGTCTAACTCACTGGGAAGAAGTTGAAGGTTTCTTCTCCATACAGGCAGTTGACCAGTTTCAATTGGCATGAAGCTGAGGGTTTGTTGATGTTTGAGCTGAGTTTTTGAAAACCAGAGTGGACATCAGTGGCAGTGTCGAGACACAGGGTCTAGGAATAGTAGAATGAGTGAGTAGTATCTCTTACACACACTTACCAGGTTGAGTGCTGTGGCAAAGACAGACAGAGCTGGTAAATGATTAAATACACATAGAACAAAATTGGTTGCTGGTGTGTGTGTGTGTGTGTGTGTGTGTGTGTGTGTGTGTGTGTGTGTGTGTGTGTGTGTGTGTGTGTGTGTGTGTGTGTGTGTGTGTGTGTGTGTGTGTGTGTGTGTGTGTGTGTGTGTGTGTGTGTGTGTGTGTGTAGGGCTACCTTTGCCATCTGTTCGGCGGTGTTTCCTTTGGCCCCCAGATAGACCATGGCCAGAGCTGAACTGATGCTCAGAGGGGAGAAAAATATGTTTCCATCTGCATGGTTTTCACTCAGTGTACGGTAAAGGTCCAGAGCAAACCCTGTGTTGGAGTTCCGAACAGTGGCTGAAGGGTTGTAGAAAGGTATTGCCTCACCATCTTTGGACCTATTTGGACTTTGTTGCCGAACGCAGCCGCTGAAACCAGATCCCATCTCAACTCTGCGAAGAATTATGGATGAGAAAGGCTACTCATCCATAATTGTTGTAATGACATCAATATAGATTATATTAAACAGATGTCTGTCTGTAAACAATGGCTGGTTGCGGGACTATGGAAAAATAGAGATAAATATAGTCTACTTACATTGGTACTTGTCGTTGCTCTGAAACCCCTTTTCCTTCTACCGTTTATCAAGGAGGACACTTCTTTTCCAAGTGGGAGTGGTTGCAGGAGGAGATAAAGATGTGGTTTCACTTTTCTCAGTGGTTTCCTCTCCCATCGACTCTGTGTCATTTACAAGCTATAGAAATAGGCCTCATTGTAAATATACATGTATCTATGTGGGTCTTACAGGCACTAATTGGTATTTTGACCAATCATATCAGATCTTTCCACTTCAGATCTTTTTCAAAGCTGATCTGATTTTCTGTTTTCAAAACTAAATTATGAACAGAGTTGACTAAGTTTTGTAGGCTTTACCCTTTGTAAAAGTTTATTAAAACCTTAGTTCTTTAGAGGAGTGCAAATGGTAATTGAGTTTTTGCACACTCGCACTTCAGAGTAGGCGTTCCCGAATGGAAATATGCAAATCATGCTAGAACGCGCCAATAGGATCTCGCAGGCTCGTGCTTGACTCTGCCCCCCTCCTTGCTTGTTTTGCCCACTATGACTCATTTGTTCCCATTAGAAACGACAGGTTGTGGTCTATCTTGGTTGAGCTAAAACATCTTTGGTGGGGCGTTGCCAAGGCGTTCACTCGTTTGAATTATTAAATGGCGACATCATGTGGCCAAGGCAGAAATACACGCAATGAAAGCAAGGTGGAAAGAGTTTATGAATGTATTTCTTTATTTTAAATCCCTAAGGTCGATGTCCGCGCCCCCCCTGAAATCGAATTAGCATAATACAAAAATCCCCATACAAATCCATCAGTTCAAACTAGAGATATCTGTTTTTTGCATTGGATGCATCTCAATCCCCTCTGTGGAAAGATGAGACTCACGAACACGATGGTGTTTTGCTATACGACCCCCACAAGCATGTTTGGACTCCTCTGAAGTCAATCTGCCAATTTATGTCTGTAGCGTCCGAACAGTTTGGGCTACACGCTAAAATGACCCCCCTGTGGGTGAGACTCTCACAACAAGTACATGTCGGTTGTTTTGCTCAAGGACTAGGACTCACAAGACTCACAAGAATGGAAGTATATAGAGACTGTTTGGTGACAAAAATATTTTTCATGTCGTGATACTTTAAGGGGTCTTAAAATTCCAAATCAAATAGCAAAATGCACATGACCAAGGGTGCTCCATTCTTAAAGGGGACATCAGTAATTAACAGAACATAACACTTGGTATGACCTTCTTTAAACAATCCATATAGCTTAGAGGAACCCCTGTCCCCACCCACCTTCATTAATACCATAAGAAACAGACTTGCAGCGGGCCTATGTCCTCTCTCCTCTGGATTCTTTCCTCCATGACCCAGAAACCGATAAGTGTTGGTGGAGTGTGTCAATTTGTTAGTAAGCAAAAGGAAAACGGTTCTCCCCTCATCGATACCCTCCTTTCAGCGAGGAAGGCAAGTGTAGGCTATCCTACCAATAGAGATAGATAGAGAACTCATCTTTGTATCTGTGCTAGTGATGTGTAGATCAGCAGTTTTTACACCTGCAACCACCTGCAATTGCTAATAACCCATCTGAAACAGCAAGACTATATGTGAAAAAGTAAAAATCTAAGGCCCCCACCCGACCCTAACCAGCTAATATAGAAAATGAACTGCAGGCTACAGTCCGAGACAGCGGAAGGATTTTTTTTTACAGGGTGTGCATGATTTTTGTGCCTAATTTATATATGTTTCTGCTTATAATTTCCTACATTTTGGTAGGCTACTTGTTAGTCAACTTGTCTATAATTAGATACAGTGCATTCTGAATTATTTTTTTTACACATTTTGCTACGGCCTTATTATAAAATGGATTAAATTGTTTTTTCCCCCATCATTTATCTACACATAATAACCCATAATGACAAAGCAAAACAGGTCTTTAGATTTTTTATTTTATTTATAAAAAATAAAAAACTGAAATATCGGAATATATAAGTATTCAGACCCTTTACTTAGTACTTTGTTGAAGCATCTTTGGTAGCGATTACAGCCTCAATTCTTCTTGTGCAGGACGCTACAAGCTTGGCACACCTGGATTGGGGGAGTTTCTCCCATTCTTCTCTGCAGATCTTCTCAAGCTCTGTCAGGTTGGATGGGGAGCGTTGCTGCACAGCTATTTTCATCTCTCTCCAGAGATGTTTGATCGGGTTCAAGTCCGGGCTCTGACTGGGCCACTCAGGGACATTCAGAGACTTGTCCCAAAGTCCCTCCTGCGTTGTCTTGGCTGTGTGCTTAGGGTCGTTGTCTTGTTGGAAGGTGAACCTTCGCCCCAGTCTAAGGTCCTGACCGATCTGGAGCAGGTTTTCATCAAGGATCTCTCTATACTTCTCTCTGTTCATCTTTCCCTCGATCCTGACTAGTCTCCCAGTCCCTGCCACTAAAAAACATGCTGTGGGGATGGTGCTTCACCGTAGGGATGGTGCCAGGTTTCCTCCAGACGTGATGCTTGGCATTCAGTCCAATGACTTCAATTTTGGTTTCTTCAGACCAGAGAAACTTGTTTCTCATGGTCTGAGAGTCCTTTAGGTGCCTTTTGGCAAACTCCAAGCAGGCTGTCATGTGCCTTTTACTGATGAGTGGCTTCAGTCTGGCCATTCTACCATAAAGGCCTGATTGGTGAAGTGCTGCAGAGATGGTTGTCCTTCTGGAAGGTTCTCCCATCTCTACAGAGGAACTCTGGAGGTCTGTCAGAGTAACCATCGGGTTCTTGGTCACCTCCCTGACCAAGGCCCTTCTCCCCCGATTGCTTAATTTGACCGGGCGGCCAGCTCTAGTAAGAGTCTTCCACAGTAAAACGAGTCCTATATCGACATAACCTGAAAGGCCGCTCAGCAAGGAAGAAGCCACTGCTCAAAAACCGCCATAAAAACGCCAGACTACGGTTTGCAACTGCACATGGGGACAAAGATCTTACTTTTTGGAGAAATGTCCTCTGGTCTGATGAAACAAAAATAGAACTGTTTGGCTATAATGACCACTGTTATGTTTGGAGGAAAAAGGGGGAGGCTTGCAAGCCGAAGAACACCATCCCAACCGTGAAGCATGGGGGTGGCAGCATCATGTTGTGGGGGTGCTTTGCTGCAGGAGGGACTGGTGCACTTCACAAAATAGATGGCATCATGAGAAAGAAAAATGATGTGGATATATTGAAGCAACATCAAGACATCAGTCAGGAAGTTAAAGCTTGGTCGCAAATGGGTCTTCCACATGGACAATGACCCCAAGCATACTTACAAAGTTGTGGCAAAATGGCTTAAGGACAACGAAGTCAGGGTATTGGAGTGGCCATCACAAAGCCCTGTCCTCAATCCTATAGAAAATTTGTGGGCAGAACTGAAAAAGCGTGTGTGAGCAAGGAGGCCTAAAAACCGGATTCAGTTACACCAGCTCTGTCAGGACGAATGGGCCAAAATTCACCCAACTTATTGTGGAAGGCTACCTGAAACGTTTGACCCAAGTTGAACAATTTAAAGGCAATGCTACCAAATACGAATTGAGTGTATGTAAACTTCTGACCCACTGGGAATGTGATGAAATAAATGAAAGCTGAAATAAATCATTCTCTATACTATTATTCTGACATTTCACATTCTTAAAATAAAGTAGTGATCCTAACTGACCTAAGACAGGGAATTTTTACTAGGATTAAATGTCAGGAATTGTGAAACTGAGTTTAAATGTGTTTGGCTAAGGTGTATGTAAACTTCTGACTTCAACTGTATATATACATATATATTTTTTCAATACATTTGCAAAAATGGCTAAAACCTGTTTTTGCTTTGTCATCACAGGGTATAGTGTGTAGATTGATTGAGGAAAATGTTTTATTTAATCCTTTTTTAGAATAAGGCTGTAACGTAACAAAATGTTGAAAAAGTCAAGGGGCCTGAATACTTTCTGAATGCACTGTATGTTGCCCAAGAAGACTACAATAAACCCTTTCTCACAAATGATCGAATGAATGCTTAAATCTAGTTGACATCAGTAAACTTTTCTCTGTCAGCTCTGCTTCTTCTAAAAGGCATTTAGGGACTGAGGAGAAAATGCCATAACTCTGTGAAAAATTTCCAAATGGCATCCGTTTGACCGGTTGTAAAGATATTAAGACGATGTGAGAGGTTATAGACCTACAGTCAGTGTCCAGATTTCAGTTTCCATTTAACCCATCCGAACAGTAGACTACAGTTCCCTTGAAGGGCCATTGGCCTATTTGAAGTCCCCATCTTGTGACTTGTCTAATTTGTATACCGCCTCACAATCATCACGCTCCTATCATCCTCTTTAAAACTACTTCACCAAATCATTCCCAAACATGACTTTTCTGGCTCTCACATCTCTTTATTTTAAACTCTCAATTTTGCAGCTTTTCTCTTATTGAATTAAACTCCGATGTTGTCCTTTTTGCCTAAGTGGATCGACAACCTTTTTCTGCCCGCTCCCAAAAGCATATGATTGGCGTGTAGGCTATTTGGTGTGGGTAAAGTTAGATGGTGCGTCATCAGCACTCCATTTTTGGTTAGACCGGCCATAGCCAGGTGCACCGCGGGTCATCGTAATGTTTACATAGAGGGTTAAGATAACTAACGTAGCAGGTTAGGATAATTAAGGTGGCAGGTTCAGAGAATTAAGTTAACGTTAGAAAAGGAGTTAGGTTTAGCTAAAACGCTACAGTTGTCAACAATCGACATGTTGTGCAACCCAATCAGCCAGGCAAAACGGTATTGAGTGGCAACAAATCTGCCCAATTAACTGATTCGCTTTTCCATACATCCTGTTCTGTTGATCCGCCCACTTCTGTTGACACGCCCACTTCCAGACACTCCATGTAATGCCGTTACCCATGATTTTTTTTAAATCAGCTATTGATTTCTTGAAGTAGAAAAGTATGCAAACAGAAAAAAGTATATGCTTCTTATCATTTTGCCTATAAAATGTCTTGCACAACTAGCTACATTTGTTTTTAATCACTTTATACATTTATTTTGTAACGTCGTTTGCGTGACTGACTGATCTACAAAAAACATGGAGTAGTTATTTATGATTTATGAATATTTATTTTTGTTGAACAGTCTGCCGGCAGTTGCCTGCAATGTTAACTGCTATGTCAAACAAGCCCTCTCATTTAATACAAGCGTATTTTTTAACACTTTCCCTCTCCTCTACTACCTTTAACGTGAGGCCAGAGAGGACGGCTCAGAGAGGACGCAGGAGTCGAGCAAATTTAATTGAGAAAAGGAAAGGCCACTGACTCTGGGTTGTTGGATCGACTATGTCCATAATGAACGTGCTCTTATGTTATGTTTTTTTATTTTATTCATCAAGCAATTCAATATTAAATTGCACTTTATATTAATTAATTTAACTTTAACTTGAAAACGTAAGGATAGCAAGGCAAACGTATTTTTTTTAAAAGTCAACCAATGTTTGACTTCATAATCAGTTCTCTGAGACTTGATTATGACGTCAGGCATTAGTCGATGTAATATGGACAGTGTCGGTACAACAACCAGAGTCAGGGATCTTCTTCACTGACTAGACTGAGAACATTATACAATATTTAGGTAATATTTTCTAAATGTCATGTCCTTGGTTTTATCATATGCGCATGTTTAGCCTATTTTCCCATACTTGTATTAATTGATTTCACCTCGCAAGATGCAAAGGAAAGTTGCCACGATTATTAATTAATCATTCAATAGAAAGGGGGGAAAACTGTTGCTGACCAGATATTGCCACAGGGTGACGCGTAAAAAAGACGAGAGCTCCTAATAAGAAGCCTTAACACAAAATAAGAGGGTGTTTTGCAACTGTCTGTCTGGCCCGCGGACTCCTCCTCCACCAAACTGTCAGTAGCAACGTTCTGGTTGAGTCCCGTTTGCCTTGTGCTAGCAAATACTGTATCATATTTTTTTGTGAAAGTGTTACGAAGAGCCAACAAAGGGGTTGGCTCTTTATACCCCGTCCTGTCTGTCACTAAGTTGTTGTTCGGAAATGTATAGGGCTGCTGGTTGCAATTAGCCAAGTTATCGTTCCATTTGAGAGGGGTTACATTTGAAAGCTCGCCGCCTGGGACAAGGAGCTCGCGCTCTGCCTCTGCCTTACCCACGATGGCGACCCAAGAAGCGGGTAAGTCAGGACAAAATATATCCGTTTGTTTACACCAAGTTTGTTTATGCATGTTTAATGGTACTAGCTAGTTACAGTAGCTATGCTGTGAACTCGTGACGTGCTATAACTAACAGTTTGCAAGGCAGATTAATTACTTTTTTCTCATATGGGGATGATGCTGTTTGTGTCCGTGAGACGGCGGCTGAAGTGTCAGCATCTTGTTGATAAAACATAACGCGTACTGATGAGTTCATCTTTGACACACACAGACTTCTGAGAAACAGTTTACAAGCTTCTAGGGGCACAGTCAACACATGTCCTATTATTTAGATGGCAATTATGTGCTGTTTGCTTTAAAATGACTCAGCCGGGTTTTTTCTTTCCCGGTCTCTCTCTCTCTGTGTGTGTGTTGTGGTCTATTTTTCTTATGTAGCCTGGCTGTGTGTATGGCAGTAGTCATGCTAGCTCTGCCAGCAATGCCTCCATGACCTGCCACTCCCTTAACAGGAACACATAACGTTCAAACCCTAACTCTCCTCTCTGATGTTCTAGGAGGAACATCATCCAATTTACTAATGAGGATCAGCTTCAAGCTGTTACGGAAACACACGTGTCTTTGTTTATGTGTATTTTATACCGCTGTTCTCCTGTATGTGTGTCAGGTCCAAGGATGCTCTTTTGTAGTGTGTGGACTGCATTTGTGTCCCCACGTAATTATAGGCTAGCAAGCTACGAAAAAAGAAAATATTCAGACCCCTTTACTTTTTCCACATTTTGTTACGTTACAGCTTTATTTAAAATTTAAAAAACTCAATCTACACACAATACCCCATAATGACAACGTTTTTAGAAATGTTTGCAAAAAAACCCATACATTTTTATAAGTATTCAGACCCTTTGCTATCAGACTCGAAATTGAGCTTAGGAGCATCCTGTTTCCATTGCTCATCCTTGATGTTTCTACCACTTGATTGGAGTCCACCTGTGCTAAATTCCATTGATTGAACATGATTTTAGAAAGGCACACCTGTCTATATAAGGTCCCACAGGTGACAGTGCATGTCAGAGCAAAAACCAAGCCATGAGGTTCAAGGAATTGTCCGTAGAGCTCCGAGACAGGATGATGTCGAGGCACAGATCTGGGAAAGGGTACAAAAAATGTCTGCAGCATTGAAGGTCCCCAAGAACACAGTGGCCTCCATCATTCTTAAATTTAAGAAGTTTGGAACCACCAAGACTCTTCCTAGAGCTGGCCGCACGGCCAAACTGAGCAATCTGGGGAGAAGGGCCTTGGTCGGGGAGGTGACCAAGAACCCGATGGTCACTCTGACAGAGCTCCAGAGTTCCTCTGTAGAGATGGGAGAATCTTCCAAAAGAACAACCATCTCTGCAGTACTCCACCAATCAGGTCTTTATGGTAGAGTGGCCAAACATAAGCCACTCCTCAATAAAAGGCACATGACAGCCTGCTTGGAATTTGCCAAAAGGCACCTAAAGGACTCTCAGGCCATGAGAAACAAGATTCTCGTCTGATGAAACCAAGATTGAACTCTTTGGCCTACATGCCAAGCGTCACGTCTGGAGGAAACCTGGCACCATCCCTACGGTGGCAGCATCATGCTGTGGGGATGTTTTTCAGTGGCAGGGACTGGGAGACCAGTCAGGATCGAGGGAAAGATGAACGGAGCGAAGTACAGAGAGATCCTTGATGAAAACCTGCTCCAGAGCATTCAGGACCTCCTACTGGGGCAAAGGTTCACCTTCCAACAGGACAACAGCCCTAAGCACACGGCCAGGACAACACAGGAGTGGCTTCGGTACAAGTCTCAATGTCCCTGAGTGGCCCAGCCAGAGCCAGGACTTGAACCTGATCGAACATCTCTGGAGAGACCTGAAAATAGCTGTGCAGCAACGCTCCCCATCCAACCTGACAGAGCTTGAGAAGAATGGGAGAAACTCCCCAAATACAGGTGTGCCAAGCTTGCAGCGTCGTACCCAAGAAGACTCAAGGCTGTAATGACTGCCAAAGGTGCTTCAACAAAGTACTAAGTAAAGGTCTGAATACTTATGTTAATAATACTTATGCAAATAATACATTTGAGAAATTCTAACTTGTTTTTGCTTCATCAATTTATAGAATAAGGCTGTAATGTAACAATGTGGTGGAAAAAGTCAAGGGGTCTGAATACTTTCCGAATGCACTGTAGATGAGAGGGGTTGATTAGATTGCAGGATCAGGGAAGGAAAGAGGCGAGGAGAGCTTAGGGAAGGAGGGAACTGAAGGCTATTGTAATGAGAAGAGGATTGGGAAGCAGGATAAAGCGCTGAGACGGCAAGAGACGCCATTTTCAGTGGAATAGAGGATTTGAGAGAATTAGCCTATGGTACAATATGTTCAGTGATGCTACAGCTTATTTTCACACCAGAGGAAGGTAGTGTATTCCAGACTCCATTGCATAACAATGAGAATGCTATTAATGTAGGCTACTTGAACCTGGCTGGCTGGATGTTTTTACCCAATCTCATGGTGTTGGCTCAATCCCACTTGATCACTTGACCTACATCAGTGTCTTTTTGTCTGTCAGTAACCATGGAAAAGGACATACACTGCTCTATGCCCTAGCAACCTAAACTTGTTGTTAGTTGTTTACTGTAGTGTTGTCAAAGCTGCGGATAGTGTGGGCCATCTTCCTTTTTCGCAACTCTGTTGTCTGAATTTGCATATCACTCACATGTCTGACTTCCTGTCTCACCACACACCACATCCTCTTACACCTTATGCCATGCCTTTACCCTGTATTTTTGCTTCTCTGCAGTACTAGTTACCAGAGGTGTGGACTCGAGCCACATGACTTGCACTCGTCTGACTTGAGTCACAAATTTGATAACTTGAGACTTGACTTGGAGCCTCAAGAATCGGGACTCAACTTTGACTTGAGACTGACTTAATTATCTTGCCAGGTTTTGTCTCTGTGGATTGCTCTCCACGCAGCCAGAGACAGTACTGCATTTGCAAAAAACAGATTGGGTAGTGAAACGCACACACTGCTCTCTGATTGGACCAGCAAACTGTCAATCAAAACAGGTCTGAGCTAGTGCAGTGAGAAGGTTTTGTGTGAAACTGAATGGGGAAAATTACATACAGTGCCAGTCAAGTTTGGACACACCTACTCATTCAACAGTTTTAATTGGATTTTGACTATTTTCTACATTGTAGAATAATAGTAAATCAAATCAAAATTGTATTAGTCACATGTGCCGAATACAACAGGTGTAGATCTTACAAGTGATGCTTACTTCCGAGCCCCTAACCAACAATGCAGTTTCAAAAAATAAAAGTAAAAGTAACAAGTAATTAAAGAGCAGCAGTGAAATAACAATAGCGAGGCTATATACAGGGGGGCCTTTCTCTGACACCGCCTACGGCTGTAGAACCTTTTGAGGATCTAAGGACCCATGCCAAATCTTTTCAATCAACTGAGGGGGAATAGGTTTTGTCGTGCCCTCTTCACGACTGTCTTGGTGTGCTTGGACCATGTTAGTTTGTTGGTGATGTGGACATCAAGGAACTTGAAGCTCTCAACCTGCTCCACTCCACTCATCCCGTCGATGAGAATCGGTCCTCTTTTTCCTGTAGTCCACAATCATCTCATTTGTCTTGATCACGTTGAGGGAGAGGTTGTTGTCCTGGCACCACACGGCCAGGCCTCTGACCTCCCTATAGGCTGTCTTGTCGGTGATCAGGCCTACCACTGTTGTGTCATTGGCAAATTTAATGATGCTGTTGGAGTCGTGCCAGGCCGTTCAGTCATGAGTGAACAGGGAGTACAGGAGGGGACTGAGCACGCACCCCTGAGGGGCCCCTGTGTTGAGGATCAGCGTGGCACGTGTTGTTACCTACCCTTACCACCTGGGGGCGGCCCGTTAGGAAGTCAAGGATCCAGTTGCAGAGGGAGGTGTTTAGTCCCAGGGTCCTTAGCTTATTGATGACCTTTGAGAGAACTATGGTGTTGAATGCTGAGCTGTAGTCAATGAATAGCATTCTCACATAGGTGTTCCTTTTGTCCAGGTGGGAAAGGGCAGTGTGGAGTGCAATGGAGATTGCACCATCTGTGGATCTTTTGGGGTGGTATGTAAATTTGAGTGGGTCTAGGGTTTCTGGGATGATGGTGTTGATGTGAGCCATGACCGGCCTTTCAAGGCACTTCATGGCTACAGACGTGAGTGCTACGGATCAGTAGTCGTTTAGGCAGGTTACCTTAGTGTTCTTGGGCACAGGGACTATGGTGGTCTGCTTAAAACATGTTGATATTACAGACTCGGACATGGAGAGGTTGAAAATGTCAGTGAAGACACTTGCCAGTTGGTCAGCGCATGCTCGCAGTACACGTCCTGGTAATCCATCGGGCCCTGTGGCCTTGTGAATGTTGACCTGTTTGAAGGTCTTACTCACGTCGGCTGCGGAGAGCTTGATCACAGTCTTCCGGAACAGCTGGTGCTCTCATGCATGTTTCAGTGTTATTCGCCTCGAAGCGAGCATAGAAGTAGTTTAGCTCATCTGGTAGGCTTGTGTCACTGGGCAGCTCTTGGCTGTGCTTCCCTTTGTAGTCTGTAATGGTTTGCAAGCCTTGCCACATCCGACGAGCGTCAGAGCCGGTGTACGTCAGAGCCGGTGTACTCGATCTTAGTCCTGTATTGATGCTTTGCCTGTTTGATGGTTCGTCGGCAAGCATAGCGGGATTTCTTATAAGCTTCCGGGTTAGAGTCCCGCTCCTTGAATGTGGCAGCTCTGGCCTTTAGCTCAGTGCGGATGCTGCCTGTAATCCTTTGCTTCTGTTTGCGGTATGTACGTACGGTCACTGTGGGGACGACATCATCGATGCACTTATTGATGAAGCCAATGACTGATGTGGTGTACTCCTCAATGCCATCGGAGGAATCCCAGAACATATTCCAGTCTGGGCTAGCAAAACAGTCCTGTAGCTTAGCATCTGCTTCATCTGACCACTTTTTTTATTGATCTAGTCACTGGTGCTTCCTGCTTTAATTTTTGCTTGTAAGCAGGAATCGGGAGGATAGAATTATGGTCAGATTTGCTAAATGAAGGGTGAGGGAGAGCTTTGTATGTGTCTGTGTGTGTGGAGTATAGGTGGTCCAGAGTTCTTTTTCCTCTGGTTGCACATTTAACATGCTGATCGAAATTTGGTAAAACGGATTTAAGTTTCCCTGCATTAAAGTCCCCGGCTACTAGGAGCGCCGCTTCTGGGTGAGCTTTTTCTTGTTTGCTTATGACTGAATACAGCTCATTAATGCTGTCTTAGTGCCAGCCTCTGACTGTGGTGGTATGTAAACAGCTACAAAAAATACAGATGGAGGTAGGTAGTGTGGTCTACAGTTTATCATGAGATACTCTACCTCAGGCGAGTAATAGCTCGAGACTTCCTTAGATATCGTGCACCAGCTGCTTTTTACAAAAATACATAGTCCGCCGCCCCTTGTCTTACCAGACGCCGCTGTTCTATCCTGCCGGTACATCGTATAACCAGCCAGCTGTATGTCGTTCAGCCACGACTCTGTGAAGCATAAGATGTTACAGTTTTTAATGTCCCTTTGGTAGTTTAATCTTCCGCGTAACTTGTCAATTTTTTGGGGGTCCAATGATTGCACGTCAGCAAGCAGAATGGAGGAAGTGGAGGTTTATTCGATCGCCTGCGAATTCTCAGAAGGCAGCTGGACCTTCGGCCCCTCTTTTTCCGCCTCCTCTTCACACAGATCATGGGGATCGGGGCCTGTTCCTGAGGAAGCAGTGTAAGGAAAAAGGGGATTCTGCTAGTCCGTGGTGAGTAATCGCAGTCCTGATGTCCAGAAGTTTTTCGGTCATAAGAGATGGTAGCGGCAACATTATGTACAAGATAAGTGACATAAGTATTTGCGTAAATAAGCAAACAAAAAAACACAATTGGCTGGGGGCACGTAAAACGTCTGCCATCTCCTCCGGCGCCATCTTAACCTGAAGACATCAAATCTATGAAATAACACATGGAATCATGTAGTAGCCAAAAAAGTGTTTGAAGAATCTCAAATATATTTGAGATTCTTCAAAGTAGCCACCCTTTGCCTTGATGACAGTTTTGCACACTCTTGGCATTCTCTCAACCAGCTTCACCTGGAATGCTTTTCCAACAGTCTTGAAGGAGTTTCCATCACTGACACCAACAAAGCACCCCCACTCCATTACACCTCCTCCATGCTTCACGGTGGGAACCACACATGCTGAGATCATCCGTTCACCTACTGTGCGTTTCACAAAGACATGGCGGTTTGAACCAAAAATCTCAAATTTGGACTCTGGTTTAATGTCCATTGCTCGTGTTTCTTGGCCCAAGCAAGTATCTTCTTCTTATCGTTGTACTTTAGTAGTGGTTTCTTTGCAGCAATTTGACCATGAAGGCCTGATTCATGCAATCTCCTCTGAACAGTTGATGTTGAGATGTCTGTAACTTGAACTGTAAAGCATGTATTTGGGCTGCAATCTGAAGTGTAGTTAACTCTAATGAACTTATCCTCTGCAGCAGAGGTAACTGAAATTTTCCGAATTGACTGACCTTTGTCTTAAAGTTTCTCTTTGCATATTTGAGCTGTTCAAGTCTATATTATGGCAAGATCTTTTACCAAATAGGGCTATCTTCTGTATACCACACCTACCTTGTCACAACACAACTGATTGGCTCAAACACATTAAGAAGGAAAGAAATTCCACAAATTCACTTTTAACAAGGCGCACCTGTTAATTGAAATGCATTAAGTCAAGTCATGTTTGGGCACCTACTCATTCCAGGGTTTTTCTTTATTTTTACTCTTTTCTACATTGTAGAATAATAGTGAAGACTATGAACTATCAACTATGAAATAACACATATGGAATCATGTAGTAACCAAAAAAGTGTTAAACAAATCAAAATATATTTGGATTCTTCAAAGTAGCCACCCTTTGCCTTGACAGTTTTGCACACTTGTGGCATTCTCTCAACCAGCTTCATGAGGTAGTCACCTGGAATGCATTTCAATTAACAGGTGTGCCTTGTTAAAATTACATTTGTGGAACTTCTTTCCTTCTTAATGCATTTGAGCCAATCAGTTGTGTTGTGACAAGGTAGTGGTGGTATACAGAAGGTGACTCCAAACGTTTGACTGTTACTGTACATATGAGATGAGTAAAGCAGTATGTAAACATTTATTAAAGTAACTAGTGTTCCGTTAATAAAGTGGCCAATGATTCCATGTATATAGGGCAGCAGCCTCTAAGATGCAGGGTTGAGTAACTGGGTGGTAGCCGGCTAGTGATGGCTATTTAACAGTCTGATGGCCTTGAGATAGAAGCTGTTTTTCAGTCCCAGCTTTGATGCACCTGTACTGACCTCTCCTTCTGCCAGTTAGCTAATGCCAATCCGTGCTAGCGCTGTTTGAAAGTTGAAGTTCATTCCTACACAGCCACAGTTAGCATTGCACTGAGTAATATGTAAGTTACTAAGTACGCACAAAAAAATTCTAAGGTTAGTTTTATCCCTAACCAGATCTGGCTTTGTCAGGCTTTAAGCAAATCACCTTGCAGATCTGGGTTTGATAGCTCTAGCCTTTTCATATGACTATGCCAATGCTGCCTGTGTAGTATTCAGGCCTTACTGTAACGTTAATTACTGAGATGTCTTTTATTGTACAATGGGGTGTGTGTGGGTGGTTTGGGGGGGGGGGGTGCGCATGAGAGAGCAGTGTGAGGTGCTGTAGATTAACTGGATTAGAGATTATACAGGAGAGCATCTGTCAGAGAGCCTCTCTCTTACCACCAGCTCTGGGCTAACGCTATCACCTCCTTCTCTAGGATAGGGGGCAGCATTTTCACGTTTGGATGAAAAGCATACCCAAATTCAACTGCCAGCTACTCATCCCCAGAAGATAAGATATGCATATTGTTAGTAGATTTGAATAGAAAACACTCTGAAGTTTCTAAAACTGTTTGAATCATGTCTGTGAGTATAACTTAACTTATTTAGCAGGCGAAACCCCGAGGACAAACCATTCAGAAGTGTTTTTTTTTAGGTCACTCTCTTTTCAATGAGTTTTCATTGGGAAACCAGATTTTGAATTTACCTTCTTGCAGTTCCTACCGCTTCCACTGGATGTCAACAGTCTTTAGAAATTGGTTGAGGGTTTTTCCTTTGTGTAATGAAGAAGTACAGCCATTTTGAATCAGGGTCACTTGTTGTGTCCTGTTTGTTAGTGGCGCATGACCAGAAGGCTAGCTACAGTTTGTTTTAATCCTGTATTGAACACATCTTCCCATCTTCAATTTTATCGATTATTTACGTTAAAAAATACCTAAAGTTGTATTACAAAAGTAGTTTGAAATGTTTTGGCAAAGTTTACAGGTAACTTTTGAGATATTTTGTAGTCACGTTTCACAAGTTGGAACCGGTGTTTTTCTGGATCAAACGCGCTAAATAAATGGACATTTTGGAAATATATCGACAGAATTAATCGAACAATAGGACCATTTGTGATGTTTATGGGACATATTGGAGTGCCAACAACAGAAGCTCGTCAAAGATAAGGCATGAATTATATTTTTATTTCTGCGTTTTGTGTTGCGCCTGCAGGGTTGAAATATGCTTCTCTCTCTGTTTACTATTGTGCTATCCTCAGATAATAGCATCGTTTACTTTCGCCGAAAAGCCTATTTGAATTCTGACATGTTGGCTGGATTCACAACCAGTGTAGCTTTAATTTGGTATCTTACATGTGTGATTTAATGAAAGTTTGATTTTTATAGTCATTTATTTGAATATGGCGCTCTGCATTTTCTCTGGCTTTTGGCCAAGTGAGACAGTAGCGTCCCGCCTAAACTCAGATTTTTGGATATAAATATGAACTTTACCGAACAAAACATACATGTATTGTGTAACATGAAGTCCTATGAGTGTCATCTGATGAGTGTCATCTGATGAGTATCATCAAAGGTTAGTGATTAATTTTATCTCTATTTCTGCTTTATGTTACTCCTCTCTTTGGCTGGAAAAATGGCTGTGTTTTTCTGTGGCTATGTACTGACCTAACATAATCGTTTGGTGTGCTTTCGCCGTAAATCCTTTTTGAATTCTGACATGTTGGCTGGATTCACAACCAGTGTAGCTTTAATTTGATATCTTTCATGTGTGATTTAATGAACGTTTGATTTTTATAGTAATATATTTGAATTTGGCGCTCCGCATTTTTACTGGCTTTTGGCCAAGTTGGACGTTAGCGTCCCACATATCCCAGAGAAGTTAAAGCAGTTAGTATAACACAGTATCCTGTATGAGGTATTGTCTCTGTCTCTGTCTCTCTCTCTGTCAGACATGTCGCGGCGCAGTATGAGGCTGGTTTTAGGGGGATACTACCACCAGTCATCAGACGATGATGAGTCCTCCTCAGTTTCCTACAGGGAGAGCCCCGTGAGGTGTGTTTTGTGTTTCATGTTGTACCGTATAGCCTAATACAGTAGGCCTGACAAAGTTGCTTTAACAAAGCCCTTTCTCTCTATCTCTCTCTCTCAGGGTTTTTACTAAGAGGAAGACAGGTGGTCGTAAAGTGGCGGCCTCTCGTACCTCCAGCCGAGCCAACAGCGTGGCTAGCACCACTAGCAGCAAGGGTAGTACAGTGGAGCCACCCATCAATGCTGAGGACTACATTGGTACGTTTCACACCACTTCCTGCATCCACAGTCCTATTGACACTCACTCAGTTACTTTCATTGTCTAGGCCTATACTGTATACACTGTACAGTATAGCTTTGTATTGCAGCTGCCTCTTTGTCTATGGTTGTAGTTAGCTATTATGGCTATTCAAAACTAACCGTCTCTCTCTTTTTGTCCCCGCACCCCCTGCCCTTCAGGGGTCTCAAGCTTGGTTCAGAGGAGGAAGACCTTCCAGGAACCTCGTGCCCCAGCCCCCAGCCTGAACCTGGCTCCTAGCCCCAGGGGCTTCTCGTCCTGCCAGACCGGCCTGAACCAGGCCCGGAGCAGCGCCATAGACAGCTCTGGTTACTCCTCATCAGAGGCAAGACGTTACAGAGGATACTCTGGAGACTCCTCCTTAGGCGAACAAAGGGTTAGCGCCAGCCAGAGATCTGGCACTAACAGGACAAGTGCTAGTGCCAATTGGAGTGAGTAGTGTGTGTGTGTGTGTGTGCTAGCGTAGCATTAGCCGGTCTCTATGCTTGTAGCTTGTTTGTTAGCATTAGCTTTATCTCTGTCTCCTCCTGTAGCCCCTCCGTTTATCCCGGCCGATGTGAGGAAGGCCATTCTAATTGCCATCCTCCTCATCCTCTTGACCTTCGGTGAGTGACATCACACCACAGAATCAGACAGTCTATAGTTCTATAGAACTTCCATGAAAAGAACCAACAGCACTGTTACTTTATTGGTGCCAGCAGTGCATTGTCCACAGATGACATGCCTAACCATAGTACTTACTGACAATTTAAATAACCGAAGTACAACACACACACACCCATTGTTGACGAGCAAAAATGTTCTAAATGTTGTCTGTGTAGCCTGTCCTGTATGATAATGTGCTCCTTAGTGTATTCAAGTCTATTCTACCCCTTTCTGCTAGGCTGCTGGCACCTTGCCCCCTTGGTATGGGCCACCCTGACTTCAGCCCTGAATGCTATCACTATGACCCTGAACCGAGCTGTCATCACCCCGACTCCGCCACCTGTCTTCACTACGCCACCTGTCTTCACTCCGCCTGTCAAGGCTATGGTAGGATCTGATGGGACCACATACCCGGCAATAATCTCTCTTTCTCTTGATTTGGTAGGAAGCTGCATTTACGCTCTGCATGTGTACTCCTGGATTGTTCAATTAATAGCTTGTTTGTTGAAACTCTTTCTGCAGGATGGAGCTTCGGTATTTCATTCTGCTCTGGAAGCCAAGATGAACACCATCCTGGTAAGAGAGACAAAGAGAGTATGCACAAACTATACTGCATTTGGGTGTATTTATTTGGTTAACTGACTTGTGTACGTGTTCTCCCGCAGAGAGAAATAGAAATTCTTAAGAAGGAAGACAAGCAGAAATTTGTAACCGAGGTGAGTACTCTATAGTGCAGTATTATGTGGAATGGGGTGTCATAAGGTCCTATAACAGTCTAGTATGGAGAACAGGGTTTCGGTTATAGATGTCTGTAGTAGTGTAATAGGGATTCCTTTTATAGGGCTCTATAATAGTGCAGTATTTGGGAAATAGTGTTTTCTTTTTTATATAATATATATACACACACACACACTACCGTTCAAAAGTTTGTGGTCACTTAGAAATGTCCTTATTTTTGAAAGAAAAGCAACAAAAAAAATCAATTTAAAATAACATCAAATTTATCAGAAATATAGTGTAGACATTGTTAATGTTGTAAATGACTATTGTAGCTGGAAACGGCTGATTTTTAATGGAATATCGACATAGGCCCATTATCGGCAACCATCACTTCTGTGTTCCAATGGCACGATGTGTTAGCTGTTAGCAGTTGTTATTCTTCAATAACACAAACCCCAAAGCAAATCGGGGAGAAACATTTATTTATTTGAAAAGGACAAATCATAGATGCTATGCTGGGAGGTAGATGTTCATTCCCCCTGTTATCCTCAGCTTTTCTCCACAGAGCAAATAACAGGATGTCATGTATAAGCCCCCAACCTAGCTTGGGGTTGACCAATCAGAAGTTCTTGCAGTACAACTGGGCCAATGGTCAAATGCTCCAGACTCAATGTACAGAACATAGCTCTGAGTTAAGGACTGACATTCCACAGATTCTAAACAGCTGTTGAACTGAAAACCAACTCCTATTTACATTGACAATAGTACTCTATTTAGTTTAGTACTCTCGTCCTCATCCTCTGCGTTGTGTGTTTATCATCAAAATAGTATTATATAGCTAATCTAAGTTTATAATTTTAGAAGGCTAATTGATCATTAGAAAACCCTTTTGCAATTATGTTAGCACAGCTGAAAACTGTAGTACTGATTAAAGAATCAATAAAACTGTCCTTCTTTAGACTAGTTGAGTATCTGGAGCATCAGCATTTGTAGGTTTGATTACAGGCTCAAAATGGCCAGAAACAAATAAATAACTTCTGAAATTCGTCCGTCTATTCTTGTTCTGAGAATTGAAGGCTATTCCATTTGTGAAATTGCCAAGAAACTGAAGATCTCGTACAACGCTGTGTACTACTCCCTTCACAGAACCGCACAGAACGGTGCAAACTGGCTCTAACCAGAATAGAAAGGGGAGTGGGAGGCCCCGATGCACAACTGAGCAAGAGGACGAGTACATTAGTGTCTAGTTTGAGAAACGGATGCCTCACAAGTCCTCAACTGGCAGCTTCATTAAATAGTACCCGCAAAACACCAGTCTCAACATCAACAGTGAAGCGGCGACTCCAGGATGCTGGCCTTCTAGGCTTTGCTGGTGACACTGTCTGTGATTTATTTAGAATTCAAAGTACACATAACCAGCATGGCTACCACAGCATTCTGCAGCGATACACCATCCCATCTGGTTTGCGCTTAGTGGGACTATCATTTGTTTTTCAACAGGACAATGACCCAACACACCTCCAGGCTGTGTAAGAGCTATTTGACCAAGAAGGAGAGTGATGGAGTGCTGCATCAGATGACTTGGCCTCCACAATCACCCGCCCTCAACCCAATTGAGATTGTTTGGGATGAGTTGGACCGCAGAGTGAAGGAAAAGCAGTCTATTTTTTTATTTTACCTTTATTTAACTAGGCTAGTCAGTTAAGATAAAATTATTATTTACAATGACGGCCAAACCCGGACGACGCTGAGTTAATTGGGAGTCCTATAAGGGCGGCGCACAATCACGGCTGGATGTGATTCAGCCTGGATTCAAAAGGGACTGTAGTGACGCCTCTTGCACTGAGATGCAGTGCCTTAGATCGCTGCGCCACTCGGGAGCGCAGCATATGTGGCAACTCCTTCAAAACTGTTGGAAAAGTATTCCAGGGGAAGCTGGTTGAGAGAATGCCAAGAGTGTACAAAGCTGTCATCAAGGCAAAGGGTGTCTACTTCGAAGAATCTAAAATGTAAAATATATTTTTTTTTTTGTTACTACATGATTCCATGTGTTATTTCATAGTTGTGATGTCTTCACTATTATTCTACAATGTAGAAAATAGTAAAAATAAAGATAAACCCTGGACTGAGTAGGAGTGTCCAAATTTTTGACTGGTACTGTATATATGTATGTTTTGTTCTATAGAATTGTTGTATATTTACGTATATGGTTGAGATGTAGTCTTTGTGCTCGTCTATCCCAACAGATGGTAGAGAGACTGCAGACAGACTTGGCAGACGTGAGAACAGACATGAGGGACGTCAGAGTGAGAGTGGACAGGTGAGTGTGTAGCCGGCCCAATCCAGAACCTGCCCCCTAGCTTCTGCCCCTACCTCCTAGCATCTACCTCTTGTCCTTAGCCCTAGCTCCTGTCCCATGCTCCCTAGGCACTTGGGAAGATTTGAAAGGAGTGAAAACATACTCCCATACTTTTTCTGTTAACCAATCTAATGTCCAAACCTTGTTTGCAAAAAAACCTTTGGATTTAAGACAATCTTAACTTAGCCTTTTAAAATGTTTTGTGAGTTTGCTGTCCCAGGGGGTTGAAGATAAATAAATATCTCTGTTTCTCACTGGACAATTAAGTTCTATTTTTTTCTTTTGTAGTGTGAATCCACTGGATTGGGAGCATCGTTTGAGCCAGCAGACAGCCGGCTTCACCAGTCAGGTGGGCGAGCTGAAGGACCAACACACACACGTCAGGCAGAGAGTCGCTGCCCTGGAGGACCAGAGTGCCACGGTAAAGTACACAAAACACGCAAACTCAAGTCAAATTTGTAGCACTGAACTTTTGCACTTTAAGTGGTTCTGCATAAGAGATGGTGCTAAATAACTCAAATGTGAATGGCTGAGTCCAAAATGGCACCCAATTCCCTACATAGTGCACTACATTTCCCATTTTAGTCATTTAGCAGACGCTCTCCTCCAGAGCGACTTACAATTACTTTTGACCAGAGCCCTATGGTAGTGCACTATATAGGGAATGGGGTGCCGTTTGGGACACAGTAATTGATGAGCCTTCCTAACCTAATGGATGTGGTCTGTCTGTGTTGTGTAGCTGGGGAAGCAGGTCTACTCTGTTCAAAACCAGCCTCCTCCAGCTCCCAACCCCACCACAGCCAACACACACCTGACCCCTGAGCTCGAAGAGGCCATGGCCAAATGGCTGCATGAGAATGTGCCCCAGAATGAGCCACAGATGGTGAAAGAGGTTGTGAAGAACTGCAGTCCCCTATTGGCTGACAGGATGCCAGACTTTGCCTTGGAGTCCCAAGGTGCCAGTGTTGTGAGCACACGGTGTTCCGAGACGTACCGTACCCGCTCGGCATGCGTGTCCTTCCTGGGTGTACCCCTCTGGTACCCCTCTGAGAACCCCCGCACTGTTATCCAGGGCCAGGCGGTGCAAGCTGGGAAGTGCTGGGCGTTCCACGGAGCGCAGGGCACCCTGGTCATCGCCCTATCTCATCCTGCCCACGTCACCCACGTCACACTGGAGCACCTGCCGGTCTCCAACGCGCCCACCGGACGCATCGACAGCGCGCCCAAGGCCTTCTCTGTCTACGTGAGTCATCTGTGACCTCTAGCCCTTCCCTGACACTCTATTCAGTGCACAACTTTTGCCCAGAGCCACATCTACATAATCTACTGTTGAAGATTTCCTACAGAGATGTTTAGAGCAGTATGGTGAATATCTTTAACGCTGATGACTCATTTCTGTCTTTAAAAATCGGTCTCATCTCTTTCTCTCTCTGTGCAGGGTATGTCCACTGAGACAGAAGACGGCACCTGGCTGGGAACCTTCACTTATGACCAGCACGGAGGGGCAATCCAGACCTTCCAACTGCCTGTGAGTCCCATCATTTAAACTTTGCCTCGGTTGTATTCATTAGTACACACCGTTTCAAAATGAAGCAAAACAATTTGCTACAGAAAATGAGCGTTTCTTATTGGACAAGTTCAGGTAGTCCCTCCCTCTTTCAGTTTTTCTTCCATTTGGTGCCTAGTGAATACGACCTCCGGTTAGGATTACTAGGTTATTTTTGGGGGGCGTGAGACATTAGTCGGGCTCGATGTTTATGCAACAGACTATAGCTGAAATAAGCCTGGAATAGAACTGGACCAGGACCATAGAACTAAGTTCTAACTACCTAGCTAGTAGCTACTGTTGACCCTCCATTCAGTCATCAGTTGTGTTGCTTGTTCTAACCCTTTACCCTTCCTGTTCTCTCTGTCAGAACCCTACCAGGGCCATCTATTATTTCGTGGAGCTGCGCGTTCTGAGTAACTGGGGTCACCTGGAGTACACATGCGTGTACCGCTTCCGTGTGCACGGACACATGGCCTCCTCCTCCAAGTGAGAGGCGTTCACCGTCCACCTCAACCGCAGACCTCCGAGGCTTCGCTTTCATATCGGAGCAACATTCTTTTTGCATCTCAACATTATGACGGACCATTCTAAATAAATGTATTTATTTGGCGTAATCAGGATGGCTTCCTAAACTGGCTTCTGCTGGGTGTGAGGTCAGAGGTCAGCAGGGGTTTAAGTTACAATTTGCAGTTTCATTTCTGGAAGAGGTATTGACGTGGCTAATAAGAGTGTGGGGATGAGTTTTTGAGAGTTTCAAATTGAACTGTTTCTGTGCGTGTGTATGCTTTTGAGCATCGATTATTTGTTTGCATTTTAACGCCCGGCCACAGCGGACAAAGATTTCAGATTGTACTTTGAATGTGTGTTTATGACAATTCCTCCTGTGTTACTGGGCTCTTATTTTGTTTAATTTTATCTGTCTTAAAATTATATACAAAGGTTTAATTATGGTTAAAAAGAACGTTGTTGGATGTATATTTTGCAAGTATCAAGATGTATTGTTCATGTATTTTATTAGTACGATAAGAATTGGATGTAAAATGCTTGTAAATGACTTTTCTGTTGGTCTGAATGGTTAAGTCTCGACGCACCTTGCCAATAGGCTTCCTATTACAGGATGAACTATATGATTGTAGATGCTTTCTACTTTGCATTTGGTAATGCACTGGTGTTTCAATGTCCTTTATAATAATAGAGACTAGAGAGAAATAGACAGGCGCACAGAGGTTGCAACGTATTGTCTTTTACATGTAATAATTTTTTTAAACCCTTTTTTCCCAATTTCATGGTATCTAATTGGTAGTTACCGTCTTGTCTCATCGCTGCAACTCCCGTATGGACTCGGGCGAGGCGAAGGTCGAGAGCCGTGCGTCTTCCGAAACACAACCCAACCAAGCCACACTGCTTCTTGACACAATGCCCACTTAACCCGGAAGCCAGCCGCACCAATGTGTCGGAGGAAACGCCATACACCTGGCGACCATGTCAGCGTGCACTGCGCCTGGCGTCGCTAGTGCGCGATGGGACAAGGACATCCCTGCCGGCCAAACCCTTCCCTAATCCGGATGAAGCTGGGCCAATTGTGCACCGCTCCATGGGTCTCCCAGTCGGGCTGGCTGCGACAGAGCCTGGACTCTAACCTAGAATCTCTAGTGGCACAGCTAGCACTGCGATGCAGTGCCTTAGATCACTGTACCACTCGGGAGGCCTGGAACGTATTGTCTGAACTCAAAAATACAGCTTAGTTTACATGGCTTGCAGCATTTATTTTTGTTTTATTTTAAGTCTTAATTTGTATTTTTACCAATTTTGATCAGTTTAATAGTAGTGTACGCACGTTTAGCATTTTTTTCAGATGCAAGGTACAAATCATAAAAAATAAATACATAATTTCTCTTACCAATTTTACTGCAATACTTGAATAACTTTCACCTCAAAGCAATGATGACTAAATGTCACGCTTTTCACATTCTAAACATTTGTAAATAGCAAAAAAGTAACCTTGTACTTTTTGCTAGTGTTTGATGAAAATAATCAGGAACTTTTATTTCATGTTTTAAATCATTATATTTACAATTACAGTATTATGTGCAGCAGTGGTAGCTACAGACTAACAAAAGACTGATCACAAAAAGGACCTATACAGTATGATTACGTCTCAATAGCATTTTTTTTTAGGTATTATGTTTTTCTGATGTTACGGCAGTGAAACATCATACTTAACGCTGGGTCAATTTTAAGTTTGTCCAAATACAACAGAATATAAGTAAATCATTTCCCCATAGGAATGTAGTTCAATACCTGAAATGATTGGCTATGTATCCACCTCATTTTCGAATGCTTTTAAAACACGGAAGCCAAATGCGGAAAATATGGTTACAACTTCCTCCATGCTAGCGCATTATCATAATTCATATATACAGTACCAGTCAAAAGTTGACACCTACTCATTGAAGGATTTTTCTTTATTTTTTTTAATTTTTACTATTTTCTACGTTGTAGAATAATAGTGAAGACATCAAAACTATGAAATAGCACATGGAATCATGCAGTAAGCAAAAAAAGTGATAAACATATCAAAATATATTTGAGTTTCTTCCAAGTAGCCACTCTTTGCCTTGATGACAGCTTTGTACACTCTTGGCATTCTTTCAACCAGCTTCACCTGGAATGCTTTTCCAACAGTCTTATAGGAGTTCCCACATGCTGAGCACTTGTTGGCTGCTTTTCCTTCACTCAGGGCGGCAGGTAGTCTAGTGGTTAGAGTGTTGGGCTAGTAACTGAAAGGTTGCGCGATCGAATCCCCGAGCTGACAAGGTAAAAATCTGTCGTTCTGCCCACTGTTCCTAGGCCGTCATTGTAAATAAGAATTTGTTTTTAACTGACTTGCCTAGTTAAATCATTTTTTTTTTTTTTAAACAAGATAAACATCCCAAACCATCTCAATTGGGTTGAGGTCGGGTGATTGTGGAGGCCAAGTCATCTGATGCAGCACTCCATCACTCTCCTTGGTCAAATAGCCCTTACACACCTTGAAGGTGTGTTGGGTCATTGTTCTGTTAAAAAAACAAATGATCGTCCCACTAAGTGCAAACCAGATGGGATGGCGTATCGCTGCAGAATGCTGTGGTAGCCATGCTGGTTAAGTGTGCCTTGAATTCTAAATAAATCACAGACCGTGTCACCAGTAAAGCACCCCCACACCATCACACCTCCTCCTCCATACTTCACCGTGGGAACCATACATGTGGAGATCATACGTTCACCTACTCTGCCTCTCACACATGGCGGTTAGAACCAAAAATCACAAATTTGGACTCATCAGACCAAAGAACAGATTTTTTGTGTTTCTTGGCCCAAACAAGTCTCTTCTTCTTATTGGTGTTCTTTACTAGTGGTTTCTTTGCAGCAATTTGACCATGAAGGCCTGATTCATGCAGTCTGCTCTGAACAGTTGATGTTGAGATTTGTCTGTTTCTTGAACTCTGTGAAGCATTTATTTGGGCTGAAATGTCTGAGGCTGGTAACTCTAATGAACGTATCCTTTGCAGCAGAGGTAACTCTGGGTCTTCCTTTCTTGTGGCGGTCCTCATGAGAGCCAGTTTCATCATAGCGCTTGATGGTTTTTGCAACTGCACTGGAAGAAACTTTCAGAGTTCTTAATGTTCTATATTGACTAACCTTCATGTCTTTAAAGTAATGATGGACTGTCGTTTCTCTTTGCTTATTTTAGCTGTTCTTGCCATAATATGGACTTGGTCTTTTGGCAAATAGGGCTATCTTTTGTATACCAACCCTACCCTGTCACAGCACAACCGATTGCCTCAAACACATTAAGAAGGAAAGAAATTCCACAAATTAACTTTTAATGCACACCTGTTAATTGAAATGCATTCCAGGTGACTACCTCATGAAGCTGGTTGAGAGAATGCCAAGTGTGCAAAGCTGTCATCAAGGCAAAGGGTGGCTACTTTGAAGAATCTCAAATATATTTTGATTTGTTTTAACACTTTTTTGGTTACTACATGATTCCATATGTGTTATTTCATAGTTTTGATGTCTTCACTATTATTCTACAATGTAGAAAATAGTAACAATAAAGAAACCCTGGAATGAGTAGGTGTTTCCAAACTTTTGACTGGGACATATATATGCATACTGAATGTGTATGACATATACTCTGAAATTGAACGTACACATTTATTTTGGTTACTTTTCTGCAATAGTGCTCTTTGACAGAGTGGCATTTTGACAGGTACATGATCAGATGTTTAGAATTGGGACATACTGTACTTAACCAGGTGTGTGTTTTATATTGGCACGAAATGGGATAAAACATTTTGAAACAGGAAGATAGTACCTGAAGTTGTTAAAGAATTCAGAATTGTTTTGTGTTGCAAAATTGTTGCTACATTGTACCCAACTGAGTACGGCACAGGTGAACATAATGCTCATGATATTGGTTTGTATTTATTTAACCATGTGCATATCAAACATAATTGAATGAAGGACATTGTGTTATTTATGAGTTTTTCAAATACTCAGTGGTATATGATATTTATTTGCTATGGATCAGGTCATTGATAATGCATCAATATTGTACCATGTAATTAATGTAGGGTAATGTAAAATGACTGCAGAAGTCTTCCCTTGGACTGTTATATCCAAGTCCAGGCACTCATGTGGGTTTGAAAGTAAAAAAATACTTTAATTTATGGGCTACACCATTATTAAAATTGTATCGGCTTACTGCGTCTGATACGAAATGGAGGAGATGCAGTTATATAGCCTTGACTCACTTTGTATCAGACACCCTGATGAAGGACTAAGCCGATACGCATTAGTGTATTTTAATAATGTTGTAGCCCATTAATGAAAGGCTTCCTAACTTTCAAACCCACCAGGTTCCTTGACTTTGATTGTTTATGCCACTTATCACTTATTTGATGTTATAATTTTCCCATATGCTTTTCATTTCCTATTCCCCTCAAAGAGCACCTGTGGTTGTTTTGGAGTACCTGAAGCGCTTCTGCTACGTTTTTTTCTTTCTTTAAGGTGTTATAGACATTGGAGTGACAAATAAAACTTCTCAACCCTGTTGCTTTTATCAACTGATTATTTTGACTCAAATTGCTCAGCAATGCTTTAAAGTAAAGCTACAGTGGCTTCAGAAAGTAGTCATACCTCTTGACTTATTCAACATTTTGTTGTGTTACAGCCTGAATTGAAAAATTGATTAAAATATGTTTCACCCATTTACCCACAATACTCCATATTGACAAGGTGAAAATGTGTTTTTATGACTTTTTGCACATGTCTCATTTACAGAAGTATAAGAATATTTTGAAGATAAATACACAACGCAGAGACAGAACGAGAGTTCAAGAGTACTAAAAGTCAATAGAGTAGTAACGTTCAATAGGGAATTATCAATGGAAATAGTTGGTTTTCAGTTCAACGTCTGTTAGGAATGTCAGTCCTGAACTCATAGCTACGTGTGGCACGCTCTCATTGGTCCAACCTGAAATAGGATACTTGTTTGGTCATTGGCACAGTTTTATTGCAAGGAGTTGTAATTGTCAACCACAGGCTAGGGATGGGTTATAAAGTACATCCTGTCCCTTTGTTTTGTGGAGAGAATCACAGGGGACAGGGGCGCATGAACATCAACCATCAACCGCCCCGCATGATTTGTTCTCTCTGAATAAACCTATTATCTGTGAGCTGCTCTGACAGCTGGTGCTTAAAGCTAGTGAAGGAGATATGAGTCTCCAGCTTCAGTGATTTTTGCAGTTCGTTCCAGTCATTGGCAGCAGAGAACTGGAAGGAAAGGCGGCCGAAGGAGGAATTGGCTTTGGGGGTGACCAGTGAAATATACCTGCTCGAGCGCGTGCTGCGGGCGGGTGCTGCTATGGTGACCAGTGAGTTGAGATAAGGTGGGACTTTACCTAGCAACGACTTATAGATGACCCGGAGCCAGTGGGTTTTGCGACGGATATGAAGCGAGGGCCAGCCAACGAGAGCATACAGGTCGCAGTGGTGGGTAGTATATGGGGCTTTGGTGACAGAACGGATGGCACTGTGATAGACTACATCCAATTTGCTGAGTAGAGTGTTGGAGGCTATTTTGTAAATGACATCGCTGAAGTCAAGGATCGGTAGGATAGTCAGTTTTACTAGGGTATGTTTGGCAGCATGAGTGAAGGATGCTTTGTTGCGAAATAGGAAGCCGATTCTAGATTTAATTTTGGTTCGGAGATGCTTAATGTGAGTCTGGAAGGAGAGTTTTCAGTCTAACCAGACACCTAGGTATTTGTAGTTGTCCACATATTCTAAGTCAGAACCGTCCAGAGTAGTGATGCTGGACGGGTGGGTAGGTGTGGGCAGCGATCGGTTGAAGAGCATGCATTTAGTTTTACTTGTATTTAAGAGCAATTGGAGGCCACGGGAGGAGAGTTGTATGGCATTGAAGCTCGTCTGGAGGTTAGTTAACACAGTGTCCAAAGTGTCCAGAAGTATACAGAATGGTGTCGTCTGCGTAGAGGTGGATCAGAGAATCACCAGCAGCAAGAGCGACATCATTGATGTATACAGAGAAAAGAGTCGGCCCGAGAATTGAACCCTGTGGCACCCCCATAGAGACTGCCAGAGGTCCGGACAACAGGCCCTCCGATTTGACACACTGAACTCTGTCAGAGAAGTAGTTGGTGAACCAGGTGAGGCAGTCATTTGAGAAACCAAGGCTGTTGAGTCTGCCGATAAGAATGTGATGATTGACAGAGTCGAAAGCCTTGGTCAGGTCGATGAATACAGCTGCACAGTATTGTCTCTTATCGATGGCGATTATGATATCATTTAGGACCTTGAGCGTGGCAGAGGTGCACCTATGACCAGCTCGGAAACCAGATTGCATAGCGGAGAAGGTACGGTGGGATTCGAAATGGTCAGTAATCTGTTTGTTAACTTGGCTTTCGAAGACCTTAGAAAGGCAGGATAGGACAGATATAGGTCTGCAGCAGTTGGGTCTAGAGTGTCTCCCCCTTTGAAGAGGGGGATGATCGTGGCAGCTTTCCAATCTTTGGGAATCTCAGACGATACGAAAGAGAGGTTGAACAGGCTAGTAATAGGGGTTGCAACAATTTCGGCAGATAATTTTAGAAAGAGATAGTCCAGATTTTCTAGCCCTGCTGATTTGTAGGGGTCCAGATTTTGCAGCTCTTTCAGAACATCAGCTATCTGCATTTGGGTGAAGGAGAAATGGGGGAGGCTTGGGCAAGTTGCAGTGAGGGGTGCAGGGCGGTTGACCGGTGTAGGGGTAGCCAGGTGGAAAGCATGGCCAGCCGTAGAAAAATGCTTATTGAAATTCTCAATTATCGCAGATTTATCGGTGGTGACAGTGTTTCCTAGCCTCAGTGCAGTGGGCAGCTGGGAGGAGGTGCTCTTATTCTCCATGGACTTTACAGTGTCCCAGAACTTTTTGGAGTTTGTGCTACAGGATGCAAATTTCTGTTTGAAAAAGCTAGCCTTCGCTTTCCTAACTGCCTGTGTATATTGGTTCCTAACTTTCCTGAAAAGTTGCATATCGTGGGGACTATTCGATGCTAATGCAGTATGCCACAGGATGTTTTTGTGCTGGTCAAGGGCAGTCAGGTCTGGAGTGAACCAAGGGCTATATCTGTTCCTGGTTCAACATTTTTTGAATGGGGCATGCTTATTTAAGATGGTGAGGAAAGCTTCTTTTAAAGAATAACCAGGCATCCTCTACTGACAGAATGAGGTCAATATCCTTCCAGGATACCCGGGCCAGGTCGATTAGAAAGGCCTGCTCGCTGAAGTGTTTTTGGGAGCGTCTGACAGTGATGAGGGGTGGTCGCTTGACCGCAGACCTATTACGGATGCAGGCAGTCATCTCTGAGATCCTGGTTGAAGACGGCAGAGGTGTATTTGGAGGGCAGGATGGTTAGGATGATATCTATGAGGGTGCCCGTGTTTACGGATTTGGGGTAGTACCTGGTGGGTTCATTGATAATTTGTGTGAGATTGAGACCATCAAGCTTAGATTGTAGGATGGCCATGGTGTTAAGCATGTCCCAGTTTAGGTCACCTAACAGCACGAGCTCTGAAGATAGATGGGGGGCAATCAATTCGTATATGGTGTCCAGGACACAGCTGAGGGCAGAAGATTGTCTATAGCAAGCGGCAACGGTAAGAGACTTGTTTCTGGAGAGGTGGATTTTTAAAAGTAGAAGGTCAAATTGTTTGGAACCAGACCTGGATAGTAAGACAGAACTCTTTAGGCTATCCCTGCATTAGATCGCAACTCCGCCCCCTTTGGCAGTTCTATCTTGTCGGAAAATGTTATAGTTAGGGATGGAAATTTCAGGGGTTTTGGTGGTCTTCCTAAACCAGGATTCAGACACGGCTAGGACATCCGGGTTGGCAGAGTGTGCTAGGGCAGTGAAAAAAACAAACTTAGGGAGGAGGCTTCTAATGTTAACATGCATGAAAACAAGGCTTTTACGGTTACAGAAGTCAACAAATGAGAGAGCCTGGGGAATGGGAGTGTAGCTAGGCACTGCAGGGCCTGGATTAACCTCCACATCACCAGAGGAACAGAGGAGGAGTAGGATAAGGGTACGGCTAAAGGCTAAAAGAACTGGTCGTCTAGTACGTTCAGAACAGAAAGTAGAAGGAGCAGATTTCTGGGCACGGTAGAATAGATTCAAGGCATAATGTACAGACAAAGGTATGGTAGGATGTGAATACAGTGGGTGTAAACCTGTGCATAGAGGGACGATTAAGAGATATTGTCTCTAGAATATCATTTAAACCAGGTGATGTCACCGCATGTGTGGGAGGTGGAACTAAAGTGTTAACTAAGGCGTATTGAGCAGGGCTAGAGGCTCCACAGTGAAATAAGGCAATTATTACTAACCAAAACTGCAATGGACAAGGCATATTGACATTAGGGAGAGGCATGCATAGCCGAGTGATCATAGGAGTCCAGCGAGTGGCTTCAGGCAGCTAGTGGGCCGGGGCTAGCAAGCTAGCAGAAGGGCCTTTAAGGGACGTCGCGACGGAAGAAAGTCTGTTGTGGCCCCCTCGTGTTGTTACGTCGGCAGACGGATCAGCAGGGCTCCGTGTGGTAAACCAGGCCAAATTGGCAAAATAGGTATAGTTGCCAAAGAATTTGTCCAATGGGCCTCTTAAGCTAACAGTCCAATGTTCTCTAGACAGCTAGCGTGCCGCGGCTAGCAGGCTAGCGGATTAGCATTCAGGGGACGTCTGTATGAGGTAGAGCGATGGGGTAGTTATTCAAAAATCCTGTTAACTAGTATATTTGAACACGGAATAAGTCCATTTAACTTATGTGATTTATGCACATTTTTACTCCTAAATGTATTTAGGCTAGCCATAACAAAGGGGTTGAATACTTATTGACTGAAGACATTTCAGCTTTTAACTTATTCATTAAAAAAATTCTCTACGAACAAAATTCCATTTTGACATTATGGGGTACTGTGTCTAGATCATTAAATTCAGGCTATAACAACAAAATGTGGGAAAAATGAAGGGGTGTGAATACTTTCTGACGCACTGTAAGTAATATGGGGGTTCGGTTTAACACACCCCATAGTCTTAAACCACTGGAATTAGTATGCCAGTTCTATCCTCATACCCGCTAAAGTGTGCACCTGTTCACGTCCTATCACAAATTGGTTTAATGACATTTAGGTTTGTTAAATCTTTCACTGTCCTAATTAGACGTCAAGGGGCACATTTGAGTGGTAAGGCTAAAAACAACCGACTGTAGACAAAAGTCGAGGAGTGAAGTCAGGGGAGGTGCCTCTGCAACAGCCAAAAGTCGAGGAGTGAAGTCAGGGGAGGTGCCTCTGCAACAGCCAAAAGTCGAGGAGTGAAGTCAGGGGAGGTGCCTCTGCAACAGCCAAAAGTCGAGGAGTGAAGTCAGGGGAGGTGCCTCTGCAACAGCCAAAAGTCGAGGAGTGAAGTCAGGGGAGGTGCCTCTGCAACAGCCAAAAGTCGAGGAGTGAAGTCAGGGGAGGTGCCTCTGCAACAGCCAAAAGTCGAGGAGTGAAGTCAGGGGAGGTGCATCTGCAACAGCCAAAAGTCGGACAGTAATGTGGTTTTCTAACAGCAAGGCTCAGATCAACATGGCAGTGTTTGCCAACGTTTATAAATGTTTTTCTTTAATGTCTCCAACCCTTATCACTCACAAACTGTAAATATATGTTACATATATATGTGTGTACAATCATTTGGTGAGAGGGAGCCTCAAATATCACATGCATTTGTATATCCACTGTAACCAGCTATATATGAGTTGCAACAAACTTGGTTCCTGTTCCAGTCTTGTCTTTGCTCACGTTTGGGTGAGTCAAACAAAAATACTCGAATGATTGGTTGACAATAGAGCCTCCCACTATGCAGGCGATGGCTGCCGGATGGAGTTGGTGAAAAGCAACTGCAGTCAAAATTTCATGACCTTTGATCACATGATTTTTGTAACGATCATGCAGTCGACATGTAGGCACAAGTCAGACAATTTTTATCACATAATGCAACACACTTTGAAAAGCAGTGACCAAGTGATCCGCTCGAAACGCGCCCATTATGTTCAACTACTTAAAACAACTGTGTCACGGCCGTTGAAAGAAGTAGACCAACGTGCAGCGTGGTGAGCGTACATTACTTTTATTTTGGAATGACGCCAGCAAAAACAATAAACAATACAAAAATGACCGTGAAGCTTACAGGGCTATAGTGCCACAAACAAAGTTAACTACCCACAACGAAAGGAGGGAAAAAGATCTACCTAAGTATGGTTCCCAATCAGAGACAACGATAGACAGCTGTCCCTGATTGAGAACCACACCCGGCCAAAACATAGAAACACAAAATCATAGAAAACAAAACATAGAATTCCCACCCCAAATCACACCCTGACCAAACCAAATAGAGACATAAAAAGGCTCTCTAAGGTCAGGGCGTGACAGTACCCCCCCAAAAGTGCGGACTCCGGCCGCAAAACTTGAACCTGTAGGGGAGGGTCTGGGTGGGCATCTATCCTCGGTGGCGGCTCAGGTGCGGGACGCAGACTCCGCTCCACCACTAGGTCACCCCACTTTGGTGGCACCTCTGGTGCGGGGACCCTCGCTGCGGGCCCCGGACTGGGCACCCTCGCTGCGGGCCCCGGACTGGGCACCCTCGTTGCGGGCCCCGGACTGGGCACCCTCGTTGCGGGCCCCTTTACCAGCTGCCTCCGCCTTCCTGGCTGCTTCCACCTGTTCCCATGGAAGGCGATCCCTTCCGGCCAGGATCTCCTCCCATGTCCAGGATCCTTTGCCGTCCAGGATGTCATCCGATGTCCAGTCCTTTTTACCACGCTGCTTGGTCCTTTTGTGGTGGGTAGTTCTGTCACGGCCGTCGTTGGAAGGAGACCAAAGCGCAGCGTGGTGAGCGTACATTACTTTTTATTTGGATAATGTCGCCAACAAAAACAATAAACAATACAAAACGACCACGAAGCTTAAGAGGGCTATAGTACCTCAAACAAAGACCACTACTGAAAGGAGGGAAAAGGGATACCTAAGTATGGTTCCCAATCAGAGACAACGATAGACAGCTGTCCCTGATTGAGAACCATACCCGGCCAAAACATAGAAATAAAGAAACATAGAAAACAAAACATAGAATGCCCACCCCAAATCACACCCTGACCATACCAAATAGAGACATATAAAGTCTCTCTAAGGTCAGGGCGTGACAAACGGGCTCATTTGAGTAGTAAGGCGAAAGCAACTGACTAGATGAAAGTCGATGAGTGAAGTTGGGGGAGGTGCATCTGCGACAGCCAAAAGTCAGACACTGATATGGATTTCCAACAGCAATGCTCAGTTCAACTTGGCAGTGTTGCCATTGTTAATAAAAGTTTTTCTTTGTCAAAATAAACGTCTTCAACTTCCATATCATGCACTCACAAATATGTGTGTACATAGTATTATCAGTTGGTTGACTGTAGAATCTCCCACAATGCAGGCGATGGCGCTGCAGGATGAAGTTGGTGTAGAGCAACTGCAGAAATGTTAAGTTGACTGCAGTCAAAACTTCATGACCTTTGATCACATGATTTTTGTAAAGATTATGCAGTTGTCATATAGGCATAAGTCTGACAATTTGTATCCCCATAATGCAACAGACTTTGGAAGGCGACATGACAAAAGTGATCCGCTCAAACATGCCAATTGGCTCGAATCTAGGTTGTGCCTTTAGATTTCGAGAAAATGTGAAACTAAGGAAGAATTTTTCACCACTGTCATTGGTCATGTTCGAGAGGATCAAAACCTTAATGTATCATAGGTAAATTGTAACTGATCTGCAAATAATAATGAGTAGTTATTTATGATGCAGGGCTCTTTGTAGGTCAGTCGACAGTGGCCTGCACTGTTGGTTGCAACGTTGAACAAGCCAATTGACTTCTCAAACCATGGTCTGGTCTGCTTCGCAAGTGTTCTTGTGAGGTCAAACTCTGTGGTTTGACCTGCTAGCAGCAAAATTGATACACAAGTATAGATCACTGAGGTATAAAGAACTGGAGACAGCATCCAAGATGGCCGACAGTTGTTTTCAACGTAAGTTTACATACATCGTTTTGTGGTAGCTGCCATCTTGCTAGTTACCGATAGTGTCATTGCATTTTGGTACACCAGAAGTATGGAATGCTGTGTTTGCCTTGTAGCATTGTGTTGCAGAGGCAGTTGCAGTGCGTTCGGTGTGGTGCAAACGTTGGCTTTATCAAATGTATGCCTCAAATTGTATGCATAGAGGACTTGAAAAAAATGGTAGCAGAAGGTGAATGTTGAACTTTTGGTGCGCACATATCCAGATGATTACCATTTTGCTCAAGACCTGTAGGTGTGATAGAGGCGTTGCTGGGACTATATTGCCTGCGCACTAGTAATGGAGCAGCACGAGCAGTAACTTCATCATGAGCTCAGGAAGCTTTTGGGCAGTGTGCCAGTGTTGCCAGGGACTGCATGGCTGCAACTAGTTGGGGGAGGTGAAATCTGATTTTGCACCACCACAGTTACCACAACCACTAGAAACATGAAAAATAATTTTGTGTATGCAGTTGTATGCAAGTAATTTATTGAAGACTAAATCATATGTGCTCTAGCTAGCTCTACATGTACGTTGTGACGTATGGTTAGTTGTATGATTTGTTTATATCAACACAATGCAATCACAACAATACACACAAATTGTTATAAAATAAAAAGTTTGTGAAAATAGTTTCTTCAAAAGCTATGCAGTTATGATTTGCCTGTTAATAATTTGAGATGTGTCCCAATTAATCACTCAGTTAATCAGTAAAGTTGTCTAGTGGCATTATACACCTGACCAACCTCACTCATTGTTTCTGTCTTAATTAACCTACTTTCTTTATCTGTGAGATTGAAATTCAATGTATACAACATTGTGTACTGCACACAAAGTTTTTTTTACATTTTGTGTGCCTGTCATGAATTTCCAATGAGCAATTTGTGTCTATTTCACAATCTGTGATACTGGGTTGGCTAGAGTATCTGGTAAATATAATGGATAATCTGTGTCAAGGGGTGTTGTGCTTGTTACAGCCCACAGAGGGAGCCGCTGCCTAGTCAGTGAGTCAGTTGAACGAGAGAGGCACCAGATAAACTAATGATTTTAAAGCATTATAAAGCATAGCATAGATGCATACATTCCTCCTGCAGGAATTTGCTTATTACGGCTTAATTTGACCTATTTCTGCAGAAATGTGAATTGTTGTTGTGATGGCACCGGAGGGGGTGGCTGCTGTTTTACTGGCTAGTAACCAACCATGCTATTATTATTTTTATTATTTTTGCGTTATTCTTAACTTCTTTTATACATAATGTTTCTGCTACCATCTCTTATACCTGAAAAGAGCTTCTGGACATCAGAACAGCGATTACTCACCTCGAATTGGACAAATAGTTTTTCTTTAATGAGTCGGACAGGAAGGATATACTCCAAACACCCGAACAGGCCCTCCTCCCCGTCATTCGCTGGAGAAGGAAACAGAGATTTTACGGAAAGAGATCAGGGTGCCTTGTGACAATCAGGCAACGAGTGGCTAATCTGACTTTGCCCTCCGTACTGCTAGCTAACGTTCAATCGCTGGAAAATAAATAGGACGAACTGAAAGCATGTATATCCTACCAACGGGACATTAAAACTATAATATCTTATGTTTCACCGAGTTGTGGCTGAACGACAACATTAATAACATACATCTGGCGGGTTTTACACTCTATTGGCAGGATAGAACAGCAGCCTCTGGTAAGACACAGGGCGAGTACTTACGCATATTTGTAAATAACAGCTGGTGCATGATATCTAAGGAAGTCTAGAGGTTTTACTCTACCTCAAGCTAGCATCTCATGATGCCAATGCCATGATTACTGTATATATGTGATAACCTTTATATGCTTGCAATGCACAATGATGTAAAAGTACTGGGTAATGGAGATGTACTGCTTTAGTTCTCAGGCTGAGAACGGCCTGCACCTGCTGATAGTCACGCAGCCTAAAGGCCATCTTATAGTAGGCTGAGAAAACCTGATCAACGACAACAATGAGACAGCCTATAGGGAGGAGGTCAGAGACCTGGCCGTGTGGTGCCAGGACAACAACCTCACCCTCAACGTGATCAAGACAAAGGAGATGATTGTGGACTACAGGAAAAGGAGGACCGAGCACGCCCCCATTCACATTGACGGGGCTGTAGTGGGGCAGGTTGAGAGTGTCAAGTTCCTTGGCGTCCACATCACCAACAAACTAACATGGTCCAAGCACACCAAGACAGTTGTGAAGAGGGCACGACAAAAGGAGGAGACTGAAAAGATTTGGCATGGGTCCTCAGATCCTTAAAAGTTTCTACAGCTGCCCCATCGAGAGCATCCTGACTGGTTGCATCACCGCCTGGTATAGCAATTGCTCTGCCTCCGACCGCAAGGCACTACAGAGGGTAGTGCGTACGGCCCAGTACATCACTGGGGCCAAGCTTCCTGCCATCCAGGACCTCTATACCAGACGTTGTCTTAGGAAGGCCCTAAAAATTGTCAAAGACTCCAGCCACCCCAGTCATAGACGGTTCTCTCTGCTACCGCACGGCAAGCAGTACCGGAGCGCCAAGTCTAGGTCCAAGAGGCTTCTAAACAGCTTCTACCTCCAAGCCATAAGACTCCTGAACAGCTAATCAAATGGCTACCCAGACTATTTGCACCCCCCCCCCTCTCTTCTACGCTGCTGCTACTCTCTGTTATTATCTAGTCACTTTAATAACTCTACCGACATGTACATATTACCTCAACACAGGTGCCCCTGCACATTGACTCTGTACCGGCACCCCCTGTGTATAGCCCCCGCTATTGTTATTTACTGCTGCTCTTTAATTATTTGTTATTCTTATCTCTTACTTTTTGGGGGGGTATTTTCTTAAACAACTGCATTGTTGGTTAAGGGCCTGTAAGTAAGCATTTCACTGTAAGGTCTACACCTGTTGTATTCGGCACATGTGACAAATACAATTTGATGTGTCTTGCAGGAATAAATGAATACTGCAGGATCTGCCTCTGCAGAGTTTACTTCAGGAATTAGCCTTGACCTGCAGAAAGGTACCTACCTTGTCCTGCAGAAAGGTACCTACCTTGACCTGCAGAAAGGTACCTACCTTGTCCTGCAGGAATGTAAAAAAAACTGCAGGATTTCAGAAATTCCTGCAGGGGTCCTGCAGAAGCATAGGCAAAACGCTGATAGTTATCAACATTAGTCCTGCAGGATACCTACAGGTCACCTGCACAATTCCTTCACAGAAGCTCAAACTCCTGCATGACATTTTGTCAGGGTTCTCCTTTTTGTGTCAGGGGGTTGAAATTAACAGATATAGGATACAAATGATTTTGCTGTCACAATACCCAGTAGTCCTACGGGGTCAGCCTCAGAGCAGCACCCAGAAGCATGTTAGGGGTTAAGTGCCTTGCTCAAGGGCACCAGAGCAGTAGGCGGCACCTGGGATGTTCATGCCAGCAACCCTCCTGGTTGCCATGACTCTAAATAGGTTGTGCCATGACTCTAAATAGGTTGTGAAAAAGTTGCCTAAATTGTCCTGCAACACAAATCACCACTTGAGGGCAGCGAGAGATTGATACTCTTAGCAGATGCCATCTCTTTGCAGTAGTAACCTGTTCGAGTATAAATGTAGCTGTATCTCAGGAGACACCATATATTTCTGAGTATTTTCAATTCTGTCGTATTATACATCACATTCAGCCCACGTTAAAGCACACAGCTTTATTCAAACAGAATTGGTCCTATTTTTTCATATTTCTTGGCACTACTAGAGGCTAAGGAATTATCCTGCGGTGATGTACTGTAGCCCATACCTGTGTGTATTTCTCATGCTTACGGCCAATAGGAAAGGATAGGATGAACTTTAATATCCTCCAGGGAAGAATTGTCATCGACACACAGTACTCCTGTATACATTGCACGTTACCCATCAATAGCCACAAGAAGCCTAATGAAAGGGCCACCAGGGGACCTAATACTGTATTCAGAATCTAAAGCATTGGATAATAGGACATGGATGCATACACACACACGCGCACACACACACAGAGAAAGAGAGAGCAAAACACACACAGAGAAAGAGAGAGAGCAAAACACACACAGAGAAAGAGAGAGAGCAAAACACACACAGAGAAAGAGAGAGAGCAAAACACACACAGAGAAAGAGAGAGAGCAAAACACACACAGAGAAAGAGAGAGAGCAAAACACACACAGAGAAAGAGAGAGAGCAAAACACGCACAGAGAAAGAGAGAGAGCAAAACACACACAGAGAAAGAGAGAGAGCAAAACACACACAGAGAAAGAGAGAGAGCAAAACACACACAGAGAAAGAGAGAGAGCAAAACACACACAGAGAAAGAGAGAGAGAGCAAAACACACACAGAGAAAGAGAGAGAACAAAACACACACAGAGAAAGAGAGAGAGCAAAACACACACAGAGGCACTGAAACACGGAGAGAAAGCTACAAACATATAAAACAATATTCCCATAAAACATGAAAACAGGGACACATTTGATACATAAAACCCTCTATTTTCCAGTATAAATTATTTTTGAACTTTGTTTTGTTAAAAAAAAACATCAACACTTTATTTGCTGTCCCAATACCAATTGGGATACAATCCTTGATGGTATAGTACCTCAGAGACAGGCTTCTCTGTAACTTAACCATAGATGATACTGAAGAGAAGAAAGAGGAGGAGGAGGAAGAGGATGAGGAAGGGCATTTCACAGTGCTGCAACAGTTCATCTTGAGCTGGACACAATGGATGAACCCAGTGGTGGTCCCTTTAGCAATGAGATTGTGATGATGAGAAGAGAGGACATTGTATGCTTTAGGGACACAATGTACAGCACCCTCTCCTTCTAAAAATATATAAGAAATGTGTGGAGGCCACAGGAATTAGAAGAAGAATATGACCGTTGTCCAATGGGAACTTCTGGTTTATTCCAACCCTGCCGAAAGACACACATATAGAGGTTGGAGAAAGGAGGAGGAGGATGAAGAGTGTGGCACTAGAAATGTGTGTCCATCTGACTTCCCTTGGCACCGGGCAGAACCACTCCGTAGCTGTTATCCTGCCACCTCAGCCACCTCATATGGATTTCCTTTTGGACCTGATACAAACAGATACACACCCATAGAATTAGGAATTAGAATACTAGAATGGACGAGAACCTTCTTATGATGGGATAAAGGGCAGCCATTTTGGTCAGGAGTTGGTCAACCATGATTTGCCAGTACTGTGATAAGATACTTGTGCAAAACGATGAATGTGAAGAATTTATCTGCACTGTATCTGTATCAGCTAGCTAGCCAGACAGTTTTAGAGGAATGATTCCATACATTTTTCAAATCAACTGCCAATATGCCAACATTCCATTCAAAGTCAATCCACAGCTATACACTGGCTCAAAACAGTTGATGATAGGACAGACCAGTTGTAAATGCAACAAGTACTGATATTGTATCATATAACACCACTCACAGATTTCCAAGAAAACAGTATCTAAAACATTTATGGTCTGTTTACATATATTTTAGAGGCTATTTATACAGAAAGTGTATAAAACCCATATATACTGTATTTATAATTATATGACAGCTTGATTATAATTACAGTACACAATTTCTGATATATCAAATGCCTCACCTATGCCTCTACTGCCATTCAATCCAATTAGACTGGTTTGGAAATCTCCTTGACCAAGATGGCTGTCATTTTCTCCCCATCATGGAACTTTATGACATAGCCCCTCTAGTAATTTAATAGGATCTAAATGCACACACACAAAGACCTCAGATTACATCACCACAGACATTGTAGGAGAGACTTCAGATCACGACAGCCAGTTTCAGTGTTGTTGAAAATGATTGGATGGATGAATAAATTAACGAATTAACAAACTAATGAATGAAATTCATTGAAAAAAATTAATCACTTATTGACTATTGTGTGTTTCTATATACAGCAGCATTGAGTTTCATTGCTGAATTACACAAGCTAGTCATTAAGTGGTGCAAATCTGCAAAAAACACAGCTCGGGCCAAATTAACTCATTTCTAAGCACTCGGTGTAAACTCAGCAGGGATTAATATTTTCCCGAAAATCTACCAAGTTTCAATACCGGGAATAATTCAAATGTATCTCTAGAGTCTCGGGAAATACCGCAAAAAACAGATGTGCCCCATCTACACCGTTTAAAACCAAGATGTGGTCACTATGGGTTCTCCCCAAATAAGAGTGGTGCTGCGCCACTTTGTTGGCTTGGCTGCGCCACTATGTAAAGATTTCAGACCAAATTAAACTGATAGAGTAACTATCATTCATTACTAAATATATTTGATCACCAATTACATTGTTGTGAATTGCAAAACAGCCGTTTCATAAATTCATAGCGTTATCATGTTTCTCAATTAATTCAGCGCATTTCGACACAGAGCACACCCAGAGTATAGCATTTTCCAATCATACAACATTTGTAATGGCAGTCAAACCAACGTTGCTAAGCTTGCTAGAAACCTCCTTTAACGAATGACAGAATATTTCCTATATTTGGCAAAATCAAGTTGATGATTATACAGATGGCAGATCAGCTCATGAATAACGGGGGGGGGGGGGGGGGGGATGAAGAGTGGAAATTGTTTAAATATCAAGGTATCTTAACAGGGATCATCTCTACTGTCATACCGTTTGTTGATCACACATTCTCTACCGAAGCTTTCATATGTGCAGCAAGTGGGTGGGTGCTAACATTTGTCCTATTTCACACATGTGCATGTATTATGTGTGAATTGGAAATGTGTTTTTTCCATATCCCACTCCCCCTGAGACTCCCTCGGAGAGTGGGTTCACGGCCAGGGATCAACCATTATTGACTGTGACCCTGGAGCAATCTTGTATATTTTTGTGGAATTGCATTGGTGCGACATTGGGGATGTTGTATTTATTTGGCAGGTCTTGTCATTCGACTTTTTCAGGAAATGTGAAGAGTGTTCCAGAGACAACCCCGGGATCCATGGTAACCCATGTTAATATCCCCGGGATCCATGGTAACCCATGTTAATATCCCCGGGATCCATGGTAACCCATGTTAATAACCCCGGGATCCATGATAACCCATGTTAATAACCCCGGGATCCATGATAGCCCATGTTAATAACCCCGGGATCCATGATAACCCATGTTAACAACCCTGGGATCCATGGTAACCCATGTTAATAACCCCGGGATCAATGGTAGCCCATGTTAATAACCCCGGGATCCATGATAACCCATGTTAATAACCCCGGGATCAATGGTAACCCATGTTAATAACCCCGGGATCCATGAAAACCCATGTTAATAACCCTGAGATCCATGATAACCCATGTTAATAACCCCGGGATCCAGGGTAGCCCATGTTAATAACCTCGGGATCCATGATAACCCATGTTAATAACCCCGGGATCCATGATAACCCATGTTAACAACCCTGGGATCCATGGTAGCCCATGTTAATAACCTCGGGATCCATGATAACCCATGTTAATAACCCCGGGATCCATGATAACCCATGTTAACAACCCTGGGATCCATGGTAGCCCATGTTAATAACCCCGGGATCCATGATAACCCATGTTAATAACCCCGAGATCCATGATAACCCATGTTAATAACCCCGGGATCCATGATAGCCCATGTTAATAACCCCGGGATCCATGATAGCCCATGTTAATAACCCATAGATCCACGATAACCCATGTTAATAACCCATAGATCCATGATAACCCATGTTAATAACCCCGGGATCAATGGTAACCCATGTTAATAACCCCGGGATCCATGATAGCCCATGTTAATAACCCATAGATCCATGATAACCCATGTTAATAACCCATATATCCACGATAACCCATGTTAATAACCCCAAGATCCATGATAACCCATGTTAATAACCCCGGGATCCATGGTAACCCATGTTAATAACCCTGGGATCCATGGTAACCTATGTTAATAACCCCGGGATCAATGGTAACCCATGTTAATAACCCCGGGATCAATGGTAACCCATGTTAATAACCCTGGGATCCATGATAACCCATGTTAATAACCCCGGGATCCATGGTAACCCATGTTAATAACCCTGGGATCCATGGTAACCTATGTTAATAACCCCGGGATCAATGGTAACCCATGTTAATAACCCCGGGATCAATGGTAACCCATGTTAATAACCCTGGGATCCATGATAACCCATGTTAATAACCCCGGGATCAATGGTAACCCATGTTAATAACCCCGGGATCAATGGTAACCCATGTTAATAACCCTGGGATCCATGGTAACCCATGTTAATAACCCCGGGATCAATGGTAACCCATGTTAATAACCCCGGGATCAATGGTAACCCATGTTAATAACCCTGGGATCCATGATAACCCATGTTAATAACCCCGGGATCAATGGTAACCCATGTTAATAACCCTGGGATCCATGATAACCCATGTTAATAACCCCGGGATCAATGGTAACCCATGTTAATAACCCTGGGATCAATGGTAACCCATGTTAATAACCCTGGGATCCATGGTAACCCATGTTAATAACCCCGGGATCCATGGTAACCCATGTTAATAACCCTGGGATCCATGGTTACCTATGTTAATAACCCGGGGATCCATGATAACCTATGTTAATAACCCTGGGATCCATGATAACCCATGTTAATAACCCTGGGATCAATGGTAACCCATGTTAATAACCCCGGGATCAATGGTAACCCATGTTAATAACCCCGGGATCAATGGTAACCCATGTTAATAACCCTGGGATCAATGGTAACCCATGTTAATAACCCCGGGATCAATGGTAACCCATGTTAACACCTAAAACACTGTTGTGTACGTTGCTTTGGATACAGGCATCTGCTCAATGGCTTATATTACATTATTAGCTTCTGATTTATATCAAAGCAACATTTCGAGAGCAGAATGGTTGGTGTTTATTATTGTTGGAACGTTAGTGAAGGCTACTCACCTCTTGATTGAGAAAGCAGTAGAGGATCGCTACTATCAGCCCCTACAAGACAGAGGATATATAATCAATAACTCAATATTTATAGATTTTAAGTACCCAGATGTTCTCAACATTTAAAGAAGTATAATTGTGAAGTATAATTGTGGCAAGTATAATTGTACATAAAGCCATAAAAGGTATATGATATATTGCTGCACAGATTCAGCCATAGCGTCAACAGCTGAACGACCGCAAATATGTATCGTGCTTGTTAATGAGCTAGCTGTAAGCTATGCTAGTGTTGAACTAGTTGATGAGACTGGTTGTATTCCCTACATAGTGCACTAGGGATCTGGTCAAAAGTAGGGCACATAGGATGCCATTTGGGACGCAAGCACTGTCTAAACTCTCCTGCTTTTCCTGTCACCTTTAGAACCTAAAGACGTGGCATGAATCAGTTCTCAGCTGTTTCTCACTCTTCCCATGAACACAGCCTGTATTAGAGCTAATTTATGATACTTTATTCCTGTTTCTCACTCTTCCCATGAACAAAGCCTGTATTAGAGCTAATTTATGATAGTTTATTCCTGTTTCTCACTCTTCCCATGAACAAAGCCTGTATTAGAGCTAATTTATGATAGTTTCTCATAGTTGCCTAACGGTTTATTTTTCTATATTTGATAAGTATAATTTTTGTCTTTAACTGTTGTCTAGTACTGTCTTTTTGCTATCTAGGGCCATCTTCTTACATACATAAGTGCTGTATGTCTCCCCAGTTGCCTACTTGGTGTGTGAACTGCCTACTGCTCATAACTTGCAGAGGATTGTTGACACATTCACCAGAATCAACGGGCAGGGCAATTTGTGACTTGTTTTGGTAATCAGTGGCTTTATTGGGGTTTCTCCTCTCCTAGGCAATCAGCAATTAGTACAGGGAGGTGTGCTCTCCACCTGTGCTTGGCAATTAGCAATTAGTGTTAGTTCTTCAGTCTCCCCTGGTTTCTCAGCGGCAGCTGTAAATGGCGGTCGTGTCAGTCTCGTCGGCAAAACTAAGGCCGTCGCCGAAACAAAGACGGTTCTGCAGAGTTATAATGAAGGAAAGAGAGGAAGGCTACCCACCAATATCTCATTTGAGTATCTTACCAAGTTATTTACAGATTCTCATTTTGCTCTTTTGTAGCTTTGGTAAGTGTGTGTGTGTGTTTTCTATACCTGTTCGCTCCTCTCCCTGTAGGCTTTACAAACGTTCCCACCCCTTGGCTGCAACTCTTAGTGTACCCTGTGCACACAACCCATGTGGAATTCAAGGTCTCTGGCAGCATTTGGAACTGCCGATCTGCGGTCAAGAACATAGTTCATCTCACCCTCTGCTGCCCTTCACTCCCTTTACTTGTTTGGCCCTGATGGAGACATGGATCGTCCCAGAGAACACTGCTGCTCTCTGACTACGTTTTCTCTCATAGTCCAAGAGCATCTGGGCGTCACAGTGATGGCACAGGGCTATTCATTTCTCTTAACTGGAGATTTTATGTTTTCGCCCTCTCACCGCCATCTCATGTGAATTCCATGCCGCCGCTGTCATTTGTCCACTCAAGCTTAACATTGTCGTCATCTATCACCCACCAGGTGCCCTTGGCGATTTCCTCAATGAGCTTGACACCTTTAAGCAAATTTCCTGACAATGGCTCACCACACTTCTTACTTTGCAACTTCAACCTCCCGACTTCTGCCTTCGATTCATTTCTTTCCAACTCTCTTTCCCCTCATTGCCCCTTGACCTCACCCTTTCCCAATCCCCTCCAACTCACAAGGCAGGTACTACGCTTGACCTCATCTTTACTAGAGGATGTTTGCCTACTAATCTCAAGGCAACCCCCCTCCAGGTCTCTGATCACTACTTTGTTTCCTTTGTCTCCCTCTCCTCCAACCCTAAACACTCAGCCCTTACCCAGACGGTCACCACCCAGACGGTCACCACCCAGACGGTCACCACCCAGACGGTCACCACCCAGACGGCCACCACCCAGACGGCCACCACCCAGACGGCCACCACCCAGACGGGCACCACCCAGACGGTCACTACCTTCGTTCTCTCCCACTACTCTCTCCTCTTCTATCCTATCATCTCTCCCTTCTGATAAATCATTTTCCTTCCCGTCTCCTGATTCTGCCTCTTCGGCCCTACTCTCCTTCCTTTCCGCATCCTATGATTCGTCTCCTTTCCTCCCAGCCGGCTCGGACCCTTCATGCTTCGTGGCTGAGTGACTCATTGCAAGCTTACTGAACACGGCTGCGGGCAGATGACCGAAAAATGGAGGAAAACTAAACTTCCGGAGGTCCTATCATCCTTTCAGTCCCTCTCTACCTTCTCTTCCTCTGTATGTGCTGGTAAAGCCACCTTCTCACTCTAAATTGCAGGCTTCTGCCTCCAACCCTAGGAAACTCTTTTCCACCTTCTCCTCCCTCCTTAATCCTCCACCCCCTCCCTCTCTACTGACGACTTTGTCAACCACTTTGAAAGAAGGTTGACAACATCCACTCCTCATTCACTCAGCCTATTGAGTCCAATAGTCCCACTCAAACAGAACTACCATACGCCTTGACCTCTTTCTCCCCTCTCTCCAGATGAAATCCTGCGACTAGTGAGATCTGGCCAACCGACAACTTGCCCGCTCGACCCCATACCCTCCTCCAGACCATGTCTGGAAACCTCCCATTCCTCACTTCCCTCATCAACTCATCCCTGACCACTGGCTGCTTCCCCTCTGACTTCAAAATGTCCTGAGTCGCTCCCCTCAAGAAACTCACAAGGCTCCCCTCCGTCAACTCATACCTCAAGCTCTAAACCCTCAGAAGTAGTAATCGCACTGGTGGGGAAAGAGGCATTCTTCTTACCAAACCACATGACCATTGTTTTGGAGGTGATCAGACCCTGTCCTCATGTGAGCTCGGATAAAATATTGACAATAAAGTGTTTTTACGGAGCTGTCTGGTCCACTAGCCCGGGCTGTCTCTGACTGTTAGAGAAGTGAATGAAGAATTATTAATACAGTAGGTAATTGATGGATTGGCCCGGAAACCATTTGAAACCTCTGCCTGGTAACACTCAGGCCGGCCAAATCTCCCTCTATCAAGCACTTGATCTTACAGAGGGAGAGGAGCATTCTAGAGGGCATGATTGGGCAGAGCAAGTGATAGCTTAAACATTTTTGGGGATGTTATCCAATTTTTATTTGATCAGATTTTTTATAAGTTATGTAAAAGGACAAATGACAAACTAGTATGCTATGATTATCAGGCTTTACTTAACTTGAGAATTGTTCATGTAAGTAACTGCTCTTTTTTAATATTCTGATGACTTTGTTTTACAGGCTGTAAAATGCTATCCATCCCAGGAATAATTTATGTAAATTAGATTTATATAAATATTCATTACATATGATGTACATGCCACAACACATTTTGAGGCAACATATCCACTTCATAAGACTGTCAGTGTTTCCTTTAGCCGGTAACGGCTGGCTTTTAATCTATTAAAAATAAAAGCAGATTAATTAAATTGGTCTAACCGAGGGGGGCATAGCCGATGTTCTCCGCTGGTGCCAATAAGAGGCTACTTTTCGCTCAATTAAGTTGCGAATTTTGCTCATTAAAAGACCGATTGGAGTCTTTTCATTCTTATATTTACAGCAATAGCCATTTCGCTTTCGAAACTGTTTTTCTATTTGGTATTTGCTGAGCGCTCTGGCCAAATTGCATGCCCTTCCGACTGTAGGCTATGCGATCCAAAACAATCGGCAGTTTAAAAAAAAATAAGCCAATGATCCTCTGTGGCCAAATCATGCTTTCTGGTGTAGTAGCCTATTTTGAATTATTATATTTATTTCTGTATAGAAGAGTAAGCTATTTAGGGAACTTTTAGCTTCCCTATCTTTATAGATGCCCCACCTATTTATTCTAACGTCTTCAAATTGCTCATCGGAATTCGGTTAGAATGCCGCACGCCGTTATATTTTGTGTTAAGATGAATTTCCATAAAGTAAATGTGACTTCTGGAATTTTGAGCACAGTGAGTGGATGCCCTTATCAGGTTGCCCAACCAATATGGATCCGGTACATTTCTTAAATGACCGGTAAATGTAAATGCTTCCGGTCAAGTGTTCGGAGCCACATTTTCCATCGGAAATCCTGGTGTGTGTGGATCAGAGTACCTGAAAGGACCCCATGCAGAGCTCGATCCAGAGGCGCACGCTAACATTGAAGTAGTCAGGTAGGAAGTTAAACACCATGTAGGGGGTCCCGAAGAGGGGGATGAGGAGCAGGGTTGACTTAGTCAGCCGTCTAGCAGAGAGGGAAGAGAGAATACGTTTGAGTAATAAGCTCTGGGGTGTTCATGTTTATCAAATGTATTGGTCGCATACACACATTTAGCGGGTGTAGTGAAATGTTGGAGTATATGAGATTGTGTACAAGAATGGATTTCAAAGCAATTTACGAGTGTGAAAATACTGGTATCATATTATAGGTATTCATGTCTTTTTTTTAAAGTCTACTTCACTGACCTTTGAGAATATAATAGGGCCTACATATGCATGAGGGCTTTCAAGGCTCTAGTCAATTATTCTGCACTGCCCTCCATTAAGGTATTCATCTACTAAGCCTCTTGAGTGGTGAAGTGGTGTAGGTTCCAGGTCAGACACACTGCAGTGACTCGGTGGTGGGTGAATCAGACCTTGCCCACATTGGAAGCATTCCATTACAAAAACATGTTTCCTTCAGCCCTTGACTACTCTCCTTCCTGGATATCAAGAGACTGGATAGGTAAGTAATAGGTATATTTTCCACCATTGTTTTCACCTATTAAACCAGTGCTCTCAGATCTGTGAGGGAAAGTTAAAGGTGGTGCAATGTGAGTTTTAGAAGTGAAATCCAGCTATGAATACAGAAGGTAGCAGACCGACATCCACATGAAATGAACTAGAGGAACTGAAATGAACTGAATGGAAATGAACTGATAATTTGATTTCAGTTCATTTAAGTAAATTGACTCCAGTTCAAAGTTTGATGCAGTTTTGCCTGTATAGAAAGCCTCTTGGCTCATTAAAACTGCAACAGAGCACCCAACAGTGTACATGAAAAGTGCTTTACAATTCGTACACGTTCTCTCTCTAATTGCTGAAATGTACTACATTTAACCAGTGCCATGCAGCAGCCAAGCCACTGAGTAGACCGTTCCCTTCAGTAATCCTCTAAATCAAATCTTATTTGTCACGTGCTGAATACAACAGGTGAAGACCTTACAGTGAAATGCTTACTTACAAGCCCTTAACACATTTTTCTTAACTTAAAGCATTGTTGGTTATCAATATTTTACTTAAGTAGAAAAATAGAAAATAAAAGTAACAAATAATTAAACAGCAGCAGTAAAATAACAGTAGCGAGGCTATATACAGGGGGTACCAGTACAGAGTCAATGTCCGAGAGCACCGGCTAGTCGAGGTAATGTACATGTAGGTAGAGATAATGTGACCATGCATAGATGATAAACAGAGAGCAGCAGCAGCGTAAAAGAGGGGTCTGGGTAACACTTTGGGATAGAAGCTGTTAAGCCTTTTGGACCTAGACTTGGCGCTCCGGTACCGCTTGCCGTGCGGTAACAGAGAGCAGTCTATGACTAGGGTGGCTGGTGTCTTTGACAATTTTTAGGGCCTTCCTCTGACACTGCCTGGTATAGAGGTCCTGGATGGCGGGAAGCTTGGCCCCAGTGATGTACTGGGCCGTACACACTACCCTCTGTAGTGCCTTGTGGTCGGAGGCCGAGCAGTTGCCATACCAGGCAGTGATGCAACCAGTTAGGATGCTCTCGATGGTGCAGGTGTAGAACCTTTTTGAGGATCTGAGGACCCATGCCAAATCTTTTCAGTCTCCTGAGGGGGAATAGATTTTGTCGTGCCCTCTTCACAACTGTTTTGGTGTGCTTGGACCATGTTAGTTTGTTGATGATGTGGACACCATGGAACTTGAAGTTCTCAACCTGCTTCACTTCAGCCCCGTCGATGTGAATGGATGCGTGCTCGGACCTCCTTTTCCTGTAGTCCACAATAATTTCCTTTGTCTTGATCACATTGAGGGAGAGGTTGTTGTCCTTGCACCACACGACCAGGTCTCTGACCTCCTCCCTATAGGCTGTCTCATCGTTGTCGGGGATCAGGCCTGCCACTGATGTGTCATCGGTAAACTTGATGATGGTGTTGGAGTCGTGCCTGGACTTGCAATCATGAGTGAACAGGGAGTACAGGAGGGGACTGAGCACGCACCCCTGAGGGGCCCCTGTGTTGAGGATAAGCGTGGTGGATATGTCGTTACCTACCCTTACCACCTGGGGCCGGCCCGTCAAGAAGTCCAGGATCCAATTGCAGAAAGAGGTGTTTTAGTCCCAGGGTCCTTAGCTTAGTGAGGAGCTTTGAGGGTACTATGGTGTTGAACGCTGAGCTGTAGTCAATGAATAGCATTCTCACATAGGCGTTCCTTTTGTCCAGGTGGGAAAGGGCAGTGTAGAGTGCTATAGAGATTGCATCATCTGTGAATCGGTTGGGGCGGTATGCAAATTGGAGTGAGTCTAGGGTCTCTGGGATAATGGTGTTGATGTGAGCCATGACCAGCCTTTTCAAAGCACTTCATGGCTACAGACGTGAGTGCTACGGATCGGTAGTCATTTAGGCAGGTTGCATTTGTCCCTGTACCCAAGAACACTATGGTGGTCTGCTTGAAACATGTTGGTATTACAGACTCGGACAGGGAGAGGTTGAAAATGTCAGTGAAGACACTTGCCAAATGGTCAGCGCATGCTCGGAGTACATGTCCTGGTAATCCGTCTGGCCCTGTGGCCTTGTGAATGTTGACCTGTTTAAAGGTCTTACTCACAACGGCTACGGAGAGCGTGATCACACAGTCGTCCGGAACTGCTGATGCTCTCATGCATGCTTGCATACTTGCCTTGAAGCGAGCATAGAAGTAATTTAGCTCGTCTGGCAGGGTCGTGTCACTGGGCAGCTCGCGGCTGTGCTTCCCTTTGTAGTCTAAATGGACTGGACTTCAGTGACCCCAGAATGTGCTTGAGCAACTAACTTCATTACCTACTTCTGCATTGCATAAGGTACTCAGAATACTGTCAGTCAGTGATTATGGTGACTTTGTCTCTCTCCTCAAAATGGAGACTAGGAAAGTTGACTTCACTCAGATCTCCCATTTATCTGTTGCAGACATCATAATAGATGGTACAGTAGATATAATCTAGATTGTATCCTATAATTGTCTTCTCCAGGCAGTAACTTCCCATTGGAACTGTCCAATCAAATCATCTCCCCACTAGGATACCCAACTTCTTATCCAATCATATCGATCCATTCTTGTATCATCCAATGGAAGAAAAAAAACTCACCTATAGTGGTCGGAGTTATTGAACTGGATCAGACGAGGGTTCAGTTTCTGTATCAGGATTTTGATGATGTTCAGAAAGAGGATGAAATTGACCTGTTGATTTAATAAAAATTGTATCAATCATTTTATAAAGCCCTTTTTTTAAATCCAGTGTCTGAGTGCTTTACAGTAACACAACATGAGTACAACTATAGAAAAACTTGGACACAATCTTCCCAAGGGGATTCAATAAAGTAAACAAAATAATATTCATCCTTTTATGAGTTGCAACTTGCATTGCCATGGCAACCGAAAACCAATCTGTACTTGGTATGGATTCAGGACAATTTTCCCTGCCTAGAATTGACAGAAATCAATGGAGAAATGTCAGAATAAAGCATTAACTTTCTTTAAAAGTAGGCAAATAACAATCACAAGATCCCTGTTACTTAAGGGATAAGGCTATGCGTTCTGTGGAAAATAATGAATGACATGGAAGGTGTTCCACGACGCGCTAGCTGAGTGGAACCACAGATCAATGAGAAGGATATTTCACTGGATGTATGAATGTGAAGCATCCGCTTAGCGTTTCCACTCAATACCAAATATGGTAGCGAGAGGAAGCCCATTGGCCGGCAGTGGGAAAAGATGGAATCAGATGGATTTTGGCCGACATTCTGCACATTTTCTCATCAATGAAACATTTAATCTCAATACAGTTTTCTGTTCCCAAAACTAGAATCTTATGAACAGAGTGGACTAAGTTTTGTAGACTTTACCCTTTGGGCTCGGCCCACCTTCTTGCTTGTTCTGCCCATTATGACTCGTGTTCCCATTGGAAACGACAGGCTGTGGGCTATTGGTTTAGTTATAAAAAAACTTTGGTGGAACTAACCTTCCAAAGAGTTGCATTAGTTTTCAAAGAAAGCATCAAGACCCAGGTTGATTATCCTTTCTATACCATGGCTGTAATTTAACACATTTGCAGCAAGAAATGTCTTCAACCTCTGCTGAAGTTGCCTTGGTAACCAAACAGACTTGCCAGTTTAGATAACGAAACCATCAGTCCTAGCTTGCTGTTATGAAAATCTAATTCAACAATGCCAGTACTGTTTTCAATTTGACTTTTGCTTTCAAAAGCAGCTCAAACATAGAACATGTAAGAATGAACTATAGCCATTGAATTCTACCATGCTGACATACTGTACCATAAGTTATTTAAGCAATAAGGCACAAGGAGGTGTGGTATATGGCCAATATACCACGGCTAAGGGTTGTTCTTAGGCACAACGGCAATCAGCATTCAGGGCTCGAACCACCCAGTTTATAAAGGGAATAGGGATTGGATGAGCAGCGTTCCAAGCCTTGCTGTATTGGCCGTCACACACACCTATGCCTGCTAACAGTTCCATCTGAAAATGATTACCAAATGATTACATAATATCATGTTCATGTAGCTGTCTGAATCATCTTGTGTATTTATATCAACTCACATTATTCCCCCTTGCTTCCAGTCTAGTATTTAGTTTGGTAAAGCAGAGGTTAATATAAACCTTGCTGTCTGCCTGTCTGGAAACGTTTCACTGTTGAATTTTGATCTCTGTAGTAACATACATAATCTGGTCTGGGCACCGTTCACTCTAACTTTATCTGAGCCAGTTGAAATTATGCATCAACGTCATTATCATGGGACATGTCCAAGAAAATGGGGGGGGGGGGGGGGGGGGGGGGGGGGGCGAGTGGCGCAGCGGTCTAAGGCACTACAGACCCGGGCTTGATCCCGAGGCTGTATCACAACCGCATGTAATCGGGAGTCCCATAGGGCAGCGCACAATTGGCCCAGCGTCATCCGGGTTAGGACAGGGTTTGGCTGGGGTAGGCCATCATTGTAAATAAGAATGTTCTTAACTGACTTGCCTAGTTATATGAGGGAAAAAAAAACTGGTTCAATGTTTGACGTGAATGAGTTAGCTGAAGTTTGCTAATTAGCTAGCAAGTGACAAGAACGTTATCCAGCCTGCGTAGCCACCATTTTGTTTAGAATGGATGACCAGTTCTGTATCACAGTACAGAATACCTTCCAGTATTCAAGATATAGCACTGCCTCATGTGCCTTATTGTTTAAAGTGGAACTGACAGTGTTTTAGCAACATGAAATCTTATTCAAATTGGTCTATATACACCCCCAGGAAGAATGACACTTTTTTTAAAACAATTTCTGGCAAACGAGCACTTAAAAATTGGCATTTTCATAAATCCATAGAATGTTTGAGAATGACGTATAGTAAGGCCTTTGTGAAAATTCTATAGCAATATAGAGTGGGAAAGCGGCCAAAGTTTGGACAATTAATTCCTTTCCTTCCAGTTCTCTGCTGCCAATGACTGGAACGAATTGCAAAAATCGCTGAAGTTGGAGACTCATATCTCCCTCACTAACTTTAAGCGTCAGCTGTCAGAGCAGCTTACCGATCGCTGCACTATTGGCCTATTTATTGCCTTACCTCCTTACTTCATTTGCACACACTGTATACAGATTTTTCTATTGTGTGACTGTACGTTTGTTTATCCCATGTGTAACTCTGTGTCGTTATTTTTTGTCGCACTGCTTTGCTTTATCTTGGTCAGGTCGCAGTTGTAAATGAGAACTTGTTCTCAACTGGCCTACCTGGTTAAATAAAGGTGAAAAAAATACAAATACTACAGTACTGTAAATGAAACCTAAAAAAACATATGTCTACACAGACTGGCTATAGCGCACCAATCAGAGCTACAATAGGCCTATATGCAAATGAGCCATTTGCCACAGGGGCCTGACATCATTCAATTTGAACTGAAGAGTGTTTACAGGCGGTAGCAACAGTGTTACTTTAGGAACCCATTTGCCAAAAGCCACAAAATACACCTGAATGGATTTCTGCAAATATGTAAATACAAAGGGATTCCTCTTACATTTGGGAACTTCAGAGTTCTATTAATCAAACAACAATGAGAATGTAAACTCTCTCCCTCAGTTGCTTATGCACATCAACAACAAAATCAACCAATGCTTGCCAGAGCGAGATTAGCTCAAATCTAACGAGGTAACATTAGATAAACCCTGTCAAACTTTTTCAGCTAGTTGGACGTCAAAATTGCACTGATAAACGATGTGGAATAGTAGCCTGCTCGCCCTTCTGCAGCTTACCTGCCAATGCATGCTTGTCCCAACCCATGTTTTGACAACTGAATGGGAACTTACCTGCCTCCCCGTCCATTTGGTCAATGACAAATGTATTTGATTGACAACTAAGAGACATGCAAACTGCGGATAACAGTCGTTCAAGTTTAGCATAGCTAGCTAGTTAGCAAATTTATTTACTCACCCCGATAGAAACAACAATTGGCCCTTTTACGATCCACCAATAGGGGGAGTCCTCATTGATGTCCCAGCATCTATAGGAGGAGAGGCAAACGATTGGTCAGACAGAACTCTCTGGTGGGAGTAAGAGTCACTAGAGTCTTTCTCAGTGAATATTATAGTTCCATGTAAACACTGACGGTACATACCTACTGAGAATAGCGAGTAGCACATTTTCCAGTGGAAAGAAAATGGCCTCAATTGAGGACATAACCCGATTCGGGTTATCAGGTATACAGTGCATTCGGGAAAGTATTCAGGTCCCTTGACTTTTTCCATATTTTGTTACGTTTTAGAATAAGGCTATAATGTATTAAATATATTTTTTCCCCCTCATAAATCTACACACAATACAATACCCCATAATGACCAAGCAAAAACAGATGTAGACATTTTTGCAAATGTATTAAAAATAAACTTCACATTTATATAAGTATTCAGACCCTTTACTCAGTACTTTGTTGAAGCACCTTTTGTTAGCAATTACAGCCTCGAGTCTTCTTGGGTATGACGCTAAAAGCTTGGCACACCTGTATCTGAAGACTTTCTACCATACTTCTCTGCAGATCCTCTCCAGCTCTGTCAGGTTAGATAGGGAGCGTTGCTGCACAGCTATTTACAGGTTTCTCCAGAGATCAGGTTCAAGTCCGGCCTCTGGCTGAGACACTCAGGGACATTCAGAGACTTGTCCCGAAGCCAGTCCTGCATTGTCTTGGCTGTGTGCTTAGGGTTGTTGTCCTGTTGGAAGGTGAACCTTTGCCCCAAGCGGGCTGTCATGTGGCTTTTACTGTGGAGTGGCTCCCGTCTAGCAACTCTACCATAAAGGCCTGATTGGTGGAGTACTGAAGAGATGGTTGTCCTTCTGCAAGGTTCTCCCATCTCCACAGAGGAACTCTGGAGCTCTGTCAGAGTGACCATCGGGTTCTTGGTCACTGCCAAGGCCCTTCTCCCCCGATTGCTCAGTTTACCCGGGCCGCCAGCTCTAGGAAGAGTCTTGGTGGTTCCAAACTTCTTCCATTTAAGAATGATGAAGGCCACTATGTTCTTGGGGACCTTCAATGCTGCAGAAATACTTTGGTACCCTTACCCAGATCTGTGCCTCGACATAATCCTGTCTCTGAGCTCTTAATTGGAGGTTGACTCCAATTAAGTTGTAAAAACATTGCAAGGATGATTCATGGAAACAGGATGCACCTGAACTCAATTTCAGTTCTCATAGCAAAGGGTCTGAATGCCTATGTAACCTCAGCAAAACAAGAAACGTCCTCTCACTGTCAACTGTGTTTATTTTCAGCAAACTTAACATGTGTAAATATTTGTATGAACATAACAAGATTCAACAACTGAGACATAAACTGAACAAGTTCCACAGACATGTGAATAATGTGTCCCTGAACAAAGGGGCGGGGGTCAAAATAAATCAAAAGTAACAGTCAGTATCTGGTGTGGTCACCAGCTGCATTAAGTACTGCAGTGCATCTCCTCCTCATGGACTGAACCAGATTTGCCAGTTCTTGCTGTGAGATGTTACCCCACTCTTCCACCAAGGCACCTGCAAGTTCCCGGACATTTCTGGGGGGAATGGCCCTAGCCCTCTCCCTCCGATTCAACACGTCCCAGGTCCCAATGCTCAACGGGATTGAGATCCGGGCTCCTCGCTGGCCATAGCAGAACACTGACATTCCTGTCTTGCAGGAAATCACTCACTAAACGAGCAGTATGGCTGGTGGCATTGTCATGCTGGAGGGTCATGTCAGGATGAGCCTGCAGGAAGGGTACCACATGAGGGAGGAGGATGTCTTCCCTGTTAAGCACAGCGTTGAGATTGCCTGCAATGACAATAAGCTCAGTCCAATGATGCTGTGACACACCGCCCCAGACCATGACGGACCCACCACGATCCCGCTCCAGAGTACAGGTGTAACGCATATTCCTTCGACGATAAACGCGAATCCGACTATCACCCCTGGTGAGACAAAACCGCAACTCGTCAGTGAAGAGCACTTTTTGCCAGTCCTGTCTGGTCCAGCGACGGTGGGTTTGTGCCCATAGGTGACGTTTTTGCCGGTGATATCTGGTGAGGACCTGCCTTACAACAGGCCTACAAGCCCTCAGTCCAGCCTCTCTCTGTCACACTCGCTATCCTCAAACTCCCCGTCATAAATCGACCAAGGCGCAGCGTGCATGTAGTTCCACATCTTTTAATGAAAGTGAAACCGAAACAACCAAAAAACAAACAGGTAAACAGCAAAGAACGTGACGCAACCGAGGGGCACACAAACACACACGGAAAATAATTACCCACAAAACACAGGTGGGAAAAGGCTACTTAAGTATGGTTCTCAATCAGAGACAACGATAGACAGCTGCCTCTGATTGAGAACCACACCCGGCCAAACACATAGAAATAGAAAATCATAGAACATAGAACATAGACTGCCCACCCAAATCACACCCTGACCAAACCAAAATAGAGACATAAAACGCTCTCTACGGCCAGGGCGTGACACTCTCAGCCTATTGCAGACAGTTTGAGCACTGATTCAGGGATTGTGCGTTCCTGGTGTAACTCGGGCAGTTGTTGCCATCTTCTACCTGTCCCGCAGGTGTGATGTTCGGATGTACCGATCCTGTGCAGGTGTTGTTACACGTGGTCTGCCACTGCTAGGACGATCAGCTGTCCGTCCTGTTTCCCTGTAGCGCTGTCTTAGGAATCTCACAGTACGGACATTGCACTTTATTGCTTCGGCCACATTTGCAGTCCTCATGTCTCCTTGCAGCATGCCTTAGGTATGTTCACGCAGATGAGCAGGGATCCTGGTGTTTTTCTGTGTCAGTAGAAAGGCCTCTTTAGTGTCCTATGTTTTCATAACTGTGACCTTAATTGCCTACCGTCTGTAAGCTGTTAGTGTCTTAACGACCGTTCCACAGGTGCATGTTCATTAATTGTTTTTTGGTTCATTGAACAAGCATGGGAAACAGTGTTAAAACCCTTTACAATGAAGATCTGTGAAGTTATTTGGATTTTTCCGAATTATCTTTGAAAGACAGGGTCCTGAAAAAGGGCCGTACATTTTTTTGCTGAGTTTAGATAAAGTATTTTAGTATTTTTTTTGTAACCTGTTTTTGCTTTGTCATTATGGGGTATTGTGTGTTGTTAGAGGAAAATAAATAAATTGTATACATTTTAGAATAAGGTTGTAATGTAAAAATGTGAAGGGGTCTGAATACTTTGCAAATGCACTATACAGTACTGTGAGAGAATGACAGAGTAATACTCACTCAGTATCCTCAAAATACACCCTGGACCCAATCCATATGACTGTGAAGATGATGGGTACACCTAAAAAATGAAGGCAAAGAATCAAGAATCAACTTGAAAAGGAAACATGTTCATGTAAAATCATAATGTTAATGGAATGAGTGGAGGCAAATGTAAAAGTTTGTGAAGATGGAATAAGGAATGTGCTTTTTGGCTGAACATGAGTGACATATAGTAATTATAGAAAATAAGATGTACATTTTGGACTAGTCGATGGGATGTAACAATTATATGCTGAGATGTAGCACTTACTGAGTAATTATGGAGAACATAGAACTAAGTACTACTTCCAGTAGCTGGACAGGTTTTACTAGAACTTCTCGGTAACCTACTCCCCGTTCTGCTTCAGTTAAATACACCTGAATGTCTAAGGACCAAGAATTGAAATGGTAAAAGTAATGTATTTAAGCATTTCATTAACTGAGTGGAAAACACCCGCTGTTCACATCTCAGTAGAATGTGCATCATGATCCGATTGCGGGAGAAATGGTGGCAGAACTATTAATTAGCAATCTCTTGATTCATATGCATATCAAGGAGGCACCTCATCGAATTTTTTATTTATTTATCTCAGATGATTAATAACTATAATTAGCATGCAACACTAGACAGCATAAGGGAAAAAATATTATTAAACACTTAATCCAGTCCAAAATACCAGTGAAAATTGCCACAGGCCACTAAGTTTAACTTAATTGGTTCCATAATTAAAGTTTACTCCTATCTAGAGAGTTATTTGTGCCATTTAAAAATAGTAAGCAAGTGATGTTTTGCACAGTTTTTTGACCTTGAGTTCATTTGAATTCATTCTAAAATCGCATAATGGAATATCAAACAGGATTTGAATAGTGACACACCACGAACCCAAGCCACATAAACAAATGTCTCTTAAATTAACTAAAGTAATTACTACAGACAGACAGACAGGGGCGAGGTGGAAAGTGCTTACCCCAGCCCAGCAGGCCAAAGCCCCAGAGGCAGCGGCGGTAGTGGTGGAAGGAGGAGAGGAGCAGTGAGTTGAGGTAGAGGGCCTCAACCAGGAGCCAGAAGAAGTTAGTCATGACACAGTAGTGACAGAAGGCCACTGATGCCTTACAGGCTGCCTGGAGAGAGGGGAAAAACAGGGAAGAGGGAATTGAGAGAGACAATCAGAGAGAGAGAGAGAGGCCATGGGAAGGAAGATTGAGAAAGAGAGGTAAGAGAAGTGGGAAGTGGAGGGTGCAGTGGTTGATTTATGGTTTACAGGGTGCAGTGGTTGATTTATGGTTTACAGGGTGCAGTGGTTGACTTACGGTGGAGAGGGTGCAGTGGTTGGTGTCGTCGCTGGCGAATAGTGTGGCGTCCTTGATGAACACAGCCACCGCCTTTAGCATGAAGGTGACAAACAGCTGGATGTGAATATAGTTCCTGGCACAGTGAAGCCTCCTGGAAAGAACCACAGAACACGGTCAGGACCAAGGACCGCAGGGCAAACACAAAGCACAGTCAGGACCAAGGACCTCAGGGCAAACACAAAGCACAGTCAGGACCAAGGACCTCAGGGCAAACACAAAGCACAGTCAGGACCAAGGATCTCAGGGCAAACACAAAGCACAGTCAGGACCAAGGATCTCAGGGCAAACACAAAGCACAGTCAGGACCAAGGACCACACACACAAAACACCATCAGGGCAAAGGACCGCACACACAAAACACCATCAGGGCAAAGGACCACACACACAAAACACCATCAGGGCAAAGGACCACACACACAAAACACCATCAGGGCAAAGGACCACACACACAAAACACCATCAGGGCAAAGGACCACACACACAAAATACCATCAGGGCAAAGGACCGCACACACAAAACACCATCAGGGCAAAGGACCACACACACAAAACACCATCAGGGCAAAGGACCGCACAAACAAAACACCATCAGGGCAAAGGACCACACACACAAAACACCATCAGGGCAAAGGACCACACACACAAAACACCATCAGGGCAAAGGACCACACACACAAAACACCATCAGGGCAAAGGACCACACACACAAAACACCATCAGGGCAAAGGACCACACAACATAACACTTTGAGTAAAGCCAGGGTGTGTATATATGCAGATGACTCAACGCTATACACATCAGCTACTGTATCACAGTGACTGAAATGACAGCAACACTTAACAGAGAGCTGCAGTTAGTTTCAGAATGCATGGCAAGGAATAAGTTAGTCCTAAATATTTCAAGAACTAAAAGCATTGTATTTGGGACATCATTCACTAAACCTCAACAAAATGTTGTAATAAATAATATGGAAATTGAGCAAGTTGAGGTGACTAAACTGCTTGGAGTAACCCTGGAGTGTAAACTGTCATGGTCAAAACATATTGATACAACAGTAGCTAGGATGGGGAGAAGTCTGTCTATAACAAAGCGCTACTCTGCATTCTTAACAACACTATCAACAAGGCAGGTCCTACAGGCTCTAGTTTTGTCACACCTTGACTACTGTTCAGTCATGTGGTCAGGTGTCACAAAGAGGTGCCATTGCAAATGGCTCAGAACAGGGCAGCATGGCTGGCACTTAGATGTACACAGAGAGCTAACATTAATAATATGCATGTCAATCTCTCATGGCTCAAAGTGGAGGACTTCATCACTACTTGTATTTGTGAGAGGTATTGAAATGTTGAATGCACTGAGCTGTCTGTTTGAACTACTGGCACACAGCTCGGACACCCATGCATACCCCACAAGACATGCCACAAAAAGCCTCTTCACAGTCCCCAAGTCCAGAACAGACTATGGGAGGCGCACAGTACTACAGAGCTGGAGCATGTATTGTAATGTTTTTAAAATGTATAACTGCCTTCATTTTGCTGGAGCCCAGGAAGAGTAGCTGCTGCCTTTGCAACAGCTAATGGGCAACAGCTAATCCATAATAAATACAAATACAAAAGGACCACACACACAACACCGTCAGGACAAAGGACACACACACACAACACCATCAGGACAAAGGACACACACACACAAAACACTGTCAGGACGAAGGACCACACTTCTCAACCAACAATTGAAAGACATTAAAATTAGGTCAAGGAGAATAGTACAACAATAGGGGAGCCTCAGGTTTAGAAACAATAATGTGTTGAGAAGAGTCCCCTAAGCAAGATGGTCCTGGGGCTCTGTTCACAAACACACCCCACAGAGCCCAGGACAGCAACACAATTAGACCCAACCAAATCATGAGAAAACAAAAAAATCATTACTTGACACATTGGAAAGAAATAACAAAAAACAGAGCAAACTAGAATGCTATTTGGCCCTAAACAGAGAGTACACAGTGGCAGAATACCTGACCACTGTGACTGACCCAAACTTAAGGAAAGCTTTGACTATGTACAGACTCAGTGTGCATAGCCTTCCTACTGGCTCTCAAGAGAAGACAGGCTATGTGCACACTGCCCACAAAATTTGGTGGAAACTGAGCTGCACTTCCTAACCTCCTGCCAAATGTATGACCATATTAGAGAGACATATTTCCCTCAGATTAAACCGATCCACAAAGAATTCAAAAACAAACCCAATTTTGATAAACTCCCATATCTATTGGGTGAAATAACACAGTGTACAGTCGTGGCCAAAAGTTTTGAGAATGACACAAATATACATTTTTACAAAGTCTGCTGCCTCAGTTTGTATGATGGCAATTTGCATATACTCCAGAATGTTATGAAGAGTGATCAGATGAATTGCAATTAACTGCAAAGTCCCTCTTTGCCATGCAAATGAACTGAATCCCCCAAAACATTTCCACTGGTGTCACGCCCTGACCTTAGAGAGCCTTTTAATGTCTCTATTTGGTTTGGTCAAGGTGTGATTTGGGGTGGGCATTCTATGTTTTTGTTTTCTATGATTTTGTATTTCTATGTTTTGGCCGGGTATGGTTCTCAATCAGGGACAGCTGTCTATCGTTGTCTCTGATTGGGAACCATACTTAGGTAGCCCTTTTCCCTTATTTCAGTGTGGGAAGTTGACTTTGTTTGTTGCACTATAGCCTTAAGCTTCACGGAAGTTTTTTGGTATTGTTTATTGTTTTTGAATATGTACGCTCACAACGCTGCGCTTTGGTCCTCTTCATTCGACGGCCGTGACAACTGCATTTCAGCCCTGCCACAAAAGGACCAGCTGACATCATGTCAGTGACTCTCGTTAAAACAGGTGTGAGTGTTGACGAGGACAAGGCTCACTCTGTCATGCTGATTGAGTTCGAATAACAGACTGGAAGCTTCAAAAGGAGGGTGGTGCTTGGAATCATTGTTCTTCCTCTGTCTACCATGGTTACCTGCAAGGAAACACATGCCGTCATCATTGCTTTGCACAAAAAGGGCTTCACAGGCAACGATATTACTGCCAGTAAGATTGCACCCAAATCAACCATTTATCAGATCATCAAGAACTTCAAGGAGAACGGTTCAATTGTTGTGAAGAAAGCTTCAGGGCGACCAAGAAAGTCCAGCAAGCGCCAGGACCGTCTCCTAAAGTTGATTCAGCTGCGGGATTGGGGCACCACCAGTACAGAGCTTGCTCAGGAATGGCAGCAGGCAGGTGTGAGTGCATCTGCAGTGAGGCGAAGACTTTTGGAGGATGGCCTGGTGTCAAGAAGGGCAGCAAAGAAGCCACTTCTCTCCAGGAAAAACATCAGGGACAGACTGATATTCTGCAAAAGGTACAGGGATTGGACTGCTGAGGACTGGAGTAAAGTAATTTTCTCTGATGAATCCCCTTTCCGATTGTTTGGGGCATCCGGAAAAAAAGCTTGTCCGGAAAAGACAAGGTGAGCAGTACCATCAGTCCTGTGTCATGCCAACAGTAAAGCATCCTGAGACCATTCATGTGTGGGGTTGCATCTCAGCCAAGGGAGTGGGCTCACTCACAATTTTTCCTAAGAACACAGCCATGAATTTAGAATGGTACCAACACATCCTCCGAGAGCAACTTCTCCCAACCATCCAGGAACAGTTTGGTGACAAACAATGCCTTTTCCAGCATGATGGAGCACCTTGCCATAAGGTAAAAGTGATAACTAAGTGGCTTGGGGAACAAAACATAGATATTTTGGGTCCATGGCCAGGAAACTCCCCAGACCTTAATCCCATTGAGAACTTGTGGTCAATCCTCAACAGGCGGGTGGACAAACAAAAACCCACAAATTCTGACAAACTCCAAGCATTGATTATGCAAGAATGGGCTGCCATCAGTCAGGATGTGGCCCAGACGTTATTTGACAGCATGCCAGGGCAGATTGCAGAGGTCTTGAAAAAGAAGGGTTAACACTGCAAATATTGACTCTTTGTATCAACTTAATGTAATTGTCAATAAAAGCCTTTGACACCTATGAAATACTTGTAATTATACTTCAATATTCTATAGTAACATCTGACAAAAATATCTAAAGACACTGAGGCAGCAGACTTTGTGAAAATTAATATTTGTGTCATTCTCAAAACTTTTGGCCACGACTGTACAATCACAGCAGCAAGATGTGTGACCTGTTGCCACAAGAAAAGGGCAACCAGTGAAGAACAAACACCATTGTAGATACAACCCATATTTCTGTTTATTTATTTTCCCTTTTGTACTTTAACTATTTGCACATAATATGACATTTGAATATCTTTATTCTTTTGGAAGTGTAATGTTTACTGTTAATTGTTTATTTCACTTTTGTTTATCTACTTCACTTGCTTTGGCAATATGTTTCCCATGCCAATAAAGCCCTTAAATTGAAATTGAATTGACAGAGAGAGAGAGAGAGTGCTGGCGTTAGCAGGTGTTTGTTACTGAGATCATAAATTATACCACTCAGCTTTAGTATGCCATTATCTGCCTATCTGTTTATTACATATCCAGCTCATGGGCACTACTATATCGCCACCCCCCAATGTGTGAGCCCAGTCAGATAAGACACCAGTCTCTCTTTTACTGTCATTCCTTAAAGAGACCACCATTAATTTGAGTGAATTTGGCGAGAGAGTGAGAGCGAGTGAGTAAATGGCCATCTATGGATTTGTCGTTTAAGAGTATTTTATTAGACTAGCCTGCTAAAAATGACTGGAGGGAGAGAGGAGGGGAGGAAAGCATGCTAGATATTGGGAGAATCTCAATTGCATATTCCTCACGTCCTCTCTCCTTGCCTCCTTCTCAAAACCCACTGGAGGGCAGAGGTCAACTTTGGTATTACAGTAGAGTATGCAAATTCTTGCCATTCTTTTTCTTCACCCAACAACGACCTCAAAACAATCTCCTGTTGTGACCTTTGACCTCCTCCTACCTGAAGAGCAACAGGATCACCACGGCGATGGAGAGGAAAACCAGGGAGGTGCCGTAGCCGATGGTGTAGATCAGCTTGACAGTGGCAAAGTAGGAGTCCTGCATAGGTTTCACATAGAGATCAGAACCCATATTCAGTCTCAGAGTAGTGGAGCTGATCTAGGATCAGCTTCACCCTGTCCATATACTTTTGTTCATTATGATCTAAAAACAAACAGATCTTATATCGGCACTCCCACTTGACACCAGGACCTGTATTAATGAAGCCTCTCAGAGTACGGGTGCTCATTTAGGATCAGTTCTCTATTTTAGATCATAATAAGTATGATTATATGAACAGGGGTACCTGATCCTAGATCAGCTTTGAGGCTCTGGGGTCATTCCATGTCATTTCAGCAAGCCATGACACCCACCCAGATTGTTCTGAAATTGTTTCTGTAGTTAGAAACAGATAAGATAATCCTTCCTGAAACACTATTTTGTTTAAATATAATTTGATCACTGAGACATTAAGCTAATTGATTGCACCCAACTTGGCCATTTTAATTCAAAGGATTCATATAATTGTAAATAAATGTAGAACCTAACATTCGATTTGGATGATAAGTCTTTCTAACAATGATCAAATGACAATAAAATGATCAATAGGCACCCACAGACCCCCCACACCACTCACACCCCAACAACCAGTATACAGTATTAGTTCTCTTTGTCTGACAACCTTTAAGTCTTTATTGAAGACTCATCTCTTAAGTAGGTCCTATGATTGAGTGTAGTCTGGCCCAGGGGTTCGAAGGTGAACGGCAAGGCACTGGAGTGACAAACCACCCTTGCTGTCTCTGCCTGGCTGGCTCCCCTCGCTCCACTGGGATCCCTTGCATCTGACCCTATTACGGGGGCTGAGTCACTGGCTTGCTAGTGCTCTCCCATGCCGTTCCTAGGAGGGGTGCATCAAGTCTTGACAGGAGTCAAGTCACTGACGTTACCACCCCCCTCAAAGAGTTAGTCTGTCCTAGCTGGTGAAATGTTCTGTCTTATCTGGTTTCCTGTGTGATCTTAAGTATGCTCCCTCTAATTCTTCCATCTCTCTCTTCGCTCGCAGAGGACCTAGGCCCTAGGCCCCTATGTACTCTTATAATCTCCACAGGCACAGCCAGGTTCCTTCCTTTCTAGGTTTTTTTTTCCTAGCCATGGTGCGTCTACTGTACATCTGCATTGCTTGCTCTTTGTGGTTTTAGGCTGGGTTTACCTATAAGCACTTTATGACATCTGTTGATGTAAGAAGGGCTTTTTAAATACATTTGATTGATTGAAAGTAGTATGGAGCTGTTGCTTGGAGTATTGATATTTCAACCTTTGTAATGCTGTGAACATGGTGATTTCTATCCCCCCTGTTCAGAGAAATTAGCCATTGAAGTCACTTGCAATCTTTACCATAAATGAGTGTGAAAGTACCAAGTTTTGCCCACTAGATGCCGTTGTTCCTGCTACTGCCACCACACCCTTTAATCTATTTTGCTGGTCTCTTGTGTTTTATAAAATGGATCACAAAATTGTCTTTGCAACTTTGGGTAGAAAACCACTTGCTTTTGCTCATGATGATAATATCAGTCCCATGACTTGAATGAGATTTCCAACTATAGGTTTTTTTCACAACTGCCACCAGTTTGGCCCCAAAACATTTACAGCAAAGACATATTGACATATTAAACACCATACTATTTATTTGACTATGAAACCCTGAACACCAATGGTGTTCACTACATTGATGGTTTATATTTAGGATAATGTTAACAGCTTTATCATTGTATTTTACATTTTTAAATAATCTTATTTGATGTTATATATATTTTACATGTGATAGGGCCACACAGAGGGCCAGAGATAATTACAGACGCTTGTAATAATCTTGTAATAAATACCCAAAAAAGCCACTAGATGTCATCGATAAATTCATATATTCCTTGAAAGTTACCAAAATTCTGGTTGTTTACTGGTAAACTTAGAAAGTTTCCAGTAATATACCCTCCCTTTGCAACCCTACCCCTGAACCTTCTCTCTAAACTCTCTTTCACCTCTGGAATGGGAACGTCATCATCCACACTACAGGCTGTGTGGTACGGGGGGAAGGGTCGCGACCATCCGATGCTGGTGCAGTTTCTGCTGACTGACCCTGCTGAGGCAGAGGCCAAAGGTTAGGGGTCACCAGGGATGAGAAACAGAACCCCCGTGAGGGGCGGGACTATGGGCTGTCAGTCACTGTGACTGACAGGGATTGAAAGCCAGTGGAAAACGGATATCATTGTACTGTATATTGTATTTATACTTTATACAGTCCTGTCCCATACACATCAGTACATCTCCACCCACTATGTGCACTCATACACATACACAAATGTCACCTGCACCTGTGTTATTCCCCCAAAAAGAGAAGACAGCAGGACAGGTTGTGTTGATCATCTCCCCAACCGCAGCATATGGCCAGCACACCACAGAGTCCCAGAACGGTAGACAACCTTAGAGAGAGAGAGAGAGAGAGAGGTGGAGTGATGGTGAAGACGATACCAAATGTTCGATTTTTTTGGTTGACCCTCCTTTGGCAGCAATAACCTCAACCAAACATTTCTGTAGTTGCGGATCAGACCTGCACAACGGTCAGGAGGAATATTGGACCATTCCTCTTTACAAAACTGTTTCGGTTCAGCAATATTCTTGGGACGTCTGGTGTGAACTGCTCTCTTGAGGTCATGCCACAGCATCTCAATCAGGTTGAGGTCAGGACTCTGACTGGGCCACTCCAGAAGGCGTATTTTATTCTGTTGAAACCATTCTGTTGTTGATTTACTTCTGTGTTTTGGGTTGTTGTCCTGTTGCATCACTCAACTTCTGTTGAGCTTCAATTGGCGGACAGACAGCCTAACATTCTCCTGCAAAATGTCTTGATAAACTTGGGAACTCATTTTTCCGTTGATGATAGCAAGCTGTCCAGGGCCTGAGGCAGCAAAGCAGCCCCAAACCACGATGCTCCCTCCACCATACTTTACAGTTGGATGAGGTTTTGATGTTGGTGTGGTGTGCCTTTTTTTCTCCTCACATAGTGTTGTGTGTTCCTTCCAAACAACTCAACTGTAGTTTCATCTGTCCACAGAATATTTTGCCAGTAGCGCTGTGGAACATCCAGGTGCACTTATGCAAACTTCAGACGTGCAGAAATGTTTTTTTGGACAGCAGTGGCTTCTCCCGTGGTGTCCTCCCATGAACACCATTCTTGTTTAGTGTTTTACGTATCGTAGACTCGTCAACAGAGATGTTAGCATATTCCAGAGATTTCTGTAAGTCTAGGATTCCTCTTAACCTCATTGAGCATTCTGCGCTGTGCTCTTGCAGTCATCTTTGCAGGACGGCCACTCCTAGGGAGAGTAGCAACAGTGCTGAACTTTCTCCATTTATAGACAATTTGTCTTACCGTGGACTGATGAACATCAAGGCTTTTAGAGATACTTTTGTAACCCTTTCCGGCTTTATGCAAGTCAACAATTCTTAATCTTAGGTCTTCTGCGATCTCTTTTATTCGAGGCATGGTTCACATCAGACAATGCCTCTTGTGAATAGCAAACTCAAATTTTGTGAGTGTTTTTAGAGGGCAAGGCAGCTCTAACCAACATCTCCAATCTCATCTCATTGATTGGACTCCAGGTTAGCTGACTCCCTACTCCAATTAGCCTAGGGGTTCACATACTTTTTTCCAACCTACACTGTGAATGTTTAAATGATGTATTCAATATAGACAAGACAAATACAATAATTTGTGTTATTAGTTTAAGCACACTATGTTTGTCTACATACTGTATAGTGCATTCGGAAAGGAAGTATTTTTCCACATTTTGTTAAGTTACAGCCTTATTCTAAAATATATATATATTTGTTTTATTCTCAATCTACACACAATATCCCATAATGACAAAGCAAATACAAGTTTTAAAGAAACATAAGTATTCAGACCCTTTTGCTGGAAGCGATTACAGCCTTGAGAATTCTTGGGTATGACGCTACAAGCTTGGCACACCTGTATTTGGGGAGTTTCTTCCATTCTTCTCTGCAGATCCTCTCAAGCTCTGTCAGGTTGGATGGGGAGCATCACTGCACAGCTATTTTCAGGTCTCTCCAGAGATGTTCAATCAGGTTCAAGTCCGGGCTCTGGCTGGGCCACTCAAGGACAATCAGAGACTTGTCCCGAAGCCACTCCGGCCTTGTATTGGCTGTGTGCTTAGTGTCGTTGTCCTCATTGAAGGTGAACCTTCACCCCAGTCTGAGGTCCTGAGCGCTCTGGAGCAGGTTTTCATCAAGGATCTCTTTGCTCTATTCATCTTTCCCTGACTAGCCTCCCAGTCCCTGCCGCTTAAAAACATCCCCACAGCATGATGCTACCACCACCATGCGTAACCATAGGGATGGTGCCAGGTTTATTCCAGACGTGATGCTTGGCATTCAGGCCAAAGAGTTCCATCTTGGTTTCATCAGACCAGAGAATCTTGTTTCTCATGGTCTGGAGACCTTTAGGTGACTTTTGGCAAACTCCAAGCGGGCTGTCATGTGCCTTTTACTGAGGAGTTGCTTCTGTCTGGCCTCCCTACCATAAAGGCCTGATTGGTGGTGTGCTGCAGAGATGGTTGTCCTTCTGGAAGGTTCTCCCATCGCCACAGACGAACTCTGGAGCTCTGTCAGATTGACCATTGGGTTCTTGGTCACTTCCACCTCATGTCTTGGTTTTTGCGCTGACATGCACCGTCAATTGTGGGACCTTATTTAGACAGGTGTGTGCCTATCCAAATCATGTCCAATCAATTGAATTTACCACAAGTGGACTCCAAGTTGTAGAAACTTCTCAAGGATGATCAATGGAAACATGATGCACCTGAGTTCAATTTCTAGTCTCATAGCAAAGGGTCTGAATACTTATGTAAATTATGTATTTCTGTTGTTTATTTTTAATACATTTGCAAAAATGTCTAAACACCTGTTTTTCTATTTATCATTGTGGGGTATTGTGTGTAGATTGATGATGGGGGGGAAAAGTATTTTAATCCATTTTACAATAAGGCTGTAATGTAACAAAACGTGAAAAAAGGGAAGGGGTCTGAATACTTTTTGAATGCACTGTATATAGGCCTTAAAGGGATAGCTCACCTCAACTATGCACTGTATATAGGCCTTAAAGGGATAGGTCACCTCAACTATGCACTGCAGCTCCTCTCTTTTGATATTTTATAATGCACTTACTACTTTTACACTAGAATCATTTTGGAATCTGCTCTTTCAACAAACTATTGTCTATAAACCATTTATTCAATGCCAGACTCTCATGTTTACATGTGAACATACTGTATATCATATTATGACTGACTATTCATTGAGATGAGCAGTAAACTGGAGAGTGAGAAAATGTAATGGCTCATTCTAAGACGATAATGACACGGATACCTAGTGTACTGTGGTTGTTGTCATGCTCTGCGATGTATTGAAGACAATGCCGCTCCTCTCTTTCCAGCTGTAATATATACTCGCAGTCTGGGTGCAGACTGGACAGATCCTGGCGAGAGAGATGGGTCGGGGAGAGAAAGAGAGACAGAAAGTGAGGCAAATATTGAACCAAAAGTTGAAACCCTAGAAACAAAACCAATCATTCTTCTCTTAAGTGTATGGAAGAACACTCACGTCTCCCTCCTGCAACCAACCTGAATGGCTATTGAAGAAAGGAATGAATGTTATCTACTGGCTGAGATGTCTGCACATTTTATTTTTCATTTTAAGTGCACCCAGATTAAATGACATATTTGAAATATGAAGGTGGCTATTCACAAGGAAAAAAAGAACATAAAACAACTTGACATTGACAGAGTCTGTATCCCTAATGTCAGAGAGAGGAAAATTAACTAACAAGACCAACAGAACCCTGAACAGCTTCTATCCCCAAGCTATAAGACTGCTAAATGGTTAGTTAAATAGTTGACCAATAGCTACCCGGACCATCTGCATTGACCCTTTTGACTCATCACATACGCTGCTGCTACTGTTTATTATCTATCCCATTGCCTAGTCACTTTACCCCTACCTACAGTGGGGAGAACAAGTATTTGATACACTGCCGATTTTGCAGGGTTTCCTACTTACAAAGCATGTAGAGGTCTGTAATTTTTATCATAGGTACACTTCAACTGTGAGAGACGGAATCTAAAACAAAAATCCAGAAAATCACATTGTATGATTTTTAAGTAATTCATTTGCATTTTATTGCATGACATAAGTATTTGATCACCTACCAACCAGTACTCAATTCAAGGAAAGCCTGAATATTAAGCGTCTGAGGCTCAGTTACACCTGCAGGGATGATTCTGTGGTGCCTGGATGATCAGATAAAGTAACCAGACATATGAAACCATTATCTTCTAGGTGGGCAGTATAATATATACAGTGGTCTTTACAAGGCAAAGGAGGTACAGGGTAAACATTTTGTGTGCCTACGTTCGTGTGCCTGCGTTCGTGTGCGCGTGTGCCTGCGTGAACGGAGAACTGGAGGAAACAACTCACACATATTTCTTCCATTTCCGTGTGTGAGAGTATGTTTGTGGAATTGTTAGTCTGAGGATATGTTGAGTGGTTGTGTGGATGGATTCAGACCCCTTGACTTTTTCCACATTTTGTTATATTACAGCCTTATTCTAAAATTGATTAAACTGTTTTTTTCCCTCATCAATCTACACACAATACCCCATAAAGACAAAGTGCAAACAGATTTTTAGAAATTTTTGCAAATGTATTAAAAATAAAAACGGAAATATCACATTTACAAAAATATTCAGACCCTTAATTCAGTACTTTGTTGAAGCACCTTTGGCAGAGATTACAGCCTCGATTCTTCTTGTGTATGACGCTACAAGCTTGGAACACCTGTATTTAAGGAGTTTCTCCCATTCCTCTCTGCAGATCCTCTCAAGCTCTGTCAGGTTGGATGGGGAGCGTCGCTGCATAGCTATTTTCAGGTCTCTCCAGAGATGTCTGGGCTCTGGCTGGGCCACTCAAGGACATTCAGAGACTTGTCCTGAAGCCACTCCTGTGTTGTCTTGGCTGTGTGCTTAGGGTCGTTGTAATATTGGAAGGTTAACCTTCACCCCAGTCTAAGGTCCTGAGCGCACTGGAGCAGGTTTTCATTAAGGATCTCTCTGTACTTTGCTCTGTTCATCTTTCCCTCGATCTTGACTAGGGTTGCAGAGGGTTGGAAACTTTCCTGGAAATGTCCCGAAATTTTCTGGAAGTTCTCCATGGGAAGTTAAGCACGGGAATTTTGGGAATTTTGCTTAAATGCATAAAAAAAGTTAGCTTATATAGTTAGCTTATACTTTTAGTAAGTAGTAGGCAAGACAGATTTCAGACACGGACAGTTTCGTGGCTTTTACCGACACACACTCTGAATTCCATATCGCCCCCTAGACACTTGTCTTGATCTGAGAAGATTGGCTACATATCAACATTACGGTAATCGCTTCTGATTGGTTGCAATAGGTCTATTTGTTCTAATTGGATGCCATTGGCCTATTGGTTCTGATTGGTTGCCATAGGCCTATTGGTTCCATCTATCCAATCCTCTCAGATCTACAGTAGTGCCTAGGGTCTAGGGTCTAGGGGTTAGGATTAAGTTGTAGGGCTAGGGGTTAGGGTATAGGGTCTAGGGGTTAGAATTAAGGTGTAGGGCTAGGGGTTAGGGTGTAGGGTCTAGGGGTTAGGATTAAGGTGTAGGGCTAGGGGTTAGGGTGTAGGGTCTAGGGGTTAGGGTCTAGGGTCTTTGGATCAATATGGAACTGAGCATAAGCAGAGTAGAGTCGCTCTGTGTTTGTCTGGATCACTGTTAGGTTAGTAGGGTTAATGACTAGGTAATTACAAGTCTCTGGGTAGAAGAGTAGAGAAGAAAGGATATCAGAAGAGGAGAGCAATGTGTGTTCTGTATGATGTAGCTAGTGGCATAGTCACTTCAACTAAAATAATCTCAGGGTTTATGTTTACATTTGTAAAATATGCAGGTCATGTTGTCGGCCATGTTGGAAAACGCTAAGAGAGCTAATGCTAACCACATCACTACTGTAATTGACCTTTGAACTTGTTTGTGTAGAGCATTTACACTGGTTGCTCATATTGGCTTCATTACAACAATATCATCAACAATAACAACATGTGTGTGTCAGTAACACGCTTGTCAAATTCTCCATATGGGAATATTTCCCACCAGGCGTTCTTGTCTCCTGTTTCGGCAGTTGCTATAAAATGGATCGTTGTCGCTTTGAAAAACCAGGTCACATTGATTCTGATAAAGGACTTTATTTCTTTGGATAAGCCGAGGCACAACGACGACTTAATCTCCCTGGAGTAGAAAAGTGTAGATAACTCACAGGTTGGTCGGGGTCTCTCTCATTCACACACCCATATGTCAGTCTTGTCGCTGAAAAAGGTTACATTTTGTTTTCCTGTTTCCTGTCAATCCTTCACTCTTCAAATGAAGGCTATCCAATAGAAACGTCCAGTCCCACTTTAGGCATTACAATTTATAAAGGCTTTATGTAGCATACATAAAGTCTTCATAAGCACTTTAAAGATGCTTCACAAATCCTTATAATATGTACATAGATATCTCAATTACCTCGTACCCCTGCACATCGACTCGGTACTGGTACTCCCTGTATATAGCCTGGTACTCCCTGTAGTTTTACTCGTTATAGTTCTTCACTGTGTATTTATGCCTTGTGTCACTATTTCTAATTTGATTTTATATTTTTATCTTATCTTTAACTCTGCATTGTTGGAAAATGACCCTTAAGTAAGAATTTCACTGTTAGTCTACACCTGTTGTTTACAAAGCACGTGACAAATACAATCTGATGTCATACCATATTAAGGGTGTATGGGAAGGGGGATACCTAGTCAGTTGTACAACTGAAATGTGTCTTCCGCATTTAACCCAACCCCTTTGAATCAGAGAGGTGCGGGGGACTGCTTTAATCGACATCTTCAGCGCCCGGGGAACAGTGGGTTAACTAACTGCCTTGCTCAGGGGCAGAACAACAGATGTTTACCTTGTCAGCTCGGGGATTGGAAAGAGCAACCTTTCGGTTACTGTCCCAACGCTCTGGGTGCATTGCCAAATGTGACCAAATGTTCTGATGTGAAGAGCAAAGTGCTACAATTTAATAAAATCAGTCAGATATCATGGTGGAGTTCAATGCTCAACTTCCAACTTTGTCAGTAAAAACACTTTTTAGTAATTTTTTTAATACTTGACCCAGTTAGCTGGTTATTTTGTTAGCAGTGCCTTTCTGCCTCAATCTGACTACAGAGCTGTTTCAGAGGATTAGGGATAAAGAGTGGTTAAAGTTTCAATGTAACAGTTTGTATGTCAATATGGGTCTCCCGAGTGGCGCAGTGGTCTAAGACACTGCATCTCAGCGCTAGAGGCCTTACTATTGACACCCTAGTTCAATTCCAGGCTGTATCACAACCGGATGTGATTGGGAGTCCCATAGGGCGGTGCACAATTTGGCCGGTGTAGGCAATCATTGTAAATAAGAATTTGTTAACTGACTTGCCCAGTTAAATATAGATCAAATAATTTCTGGGTAACAATTAAGTATCTTACTGTAAATGTTTTCAATTAAAATGGTCAAAAAGAAACAAAAATAGCTTCTTAGCACAAATGTATTTCTTAAGCAAGAATTTGCTAGGACTGTTTGGAAGTGGCCTGAGCGGGGAGGGAAAAACTGAAAACTAGCTGTTATTGGCAGAGAGGTTTGGAACTCTTTTTCTTATTGGTCTATTAACTAATTTACTGGTGATGTCACCAGGCAGGCCAAAACTCCATCCCACCCAAACAGGCTAACATTTCAGGTGGTCTTTTCCAACAGCTCTTACACTAACAGAGCATTATCATTATTTTCACAATTCCACAGAGGAAATATACACTGAGTATCCAAAACATTAAGAACACCTGCACTTTCCATGCCATAGACTGACCAGGTGAATCCAGGTGAAAGCTATGATCCCTTATTGATACCACTTGTTAAATCCAATTCAATCAGTGTAGATAAAGGGGAGGAGACAGGTTAAATAGCCTTGAGACAATTGTGACATGGATTGTGTATGAGTGCCATTCAGAGGGTGAATGGGCAAGACTAAATATTTAAGTGTCTTTGAACGGGGTATGGTAGTATGGCCAGGCGCATCGGTTTGTGTCAAGAACTGCAACGCTGCTGTTTTTCCCCCACACTCAACAGTTTCCTGTGTGTATCAAGAATGGTCCAACACCCAAAGAACATCCAGCCAACTTGACACAACTGTGGGAAGCATTGGTGTCAAAATAGGCCAGCATCCCTGTGGAACGCTTTCGACAACTTGTCGAGTCCATTCCCGACAAATTGAGGCTGTTCTGAGGGCAAAAGGGACTCAATATTAGGAAGGTGTTCTTAATGTTTGGTATACTCAGTGTACTGTATATACTGCGCTGTGCCTTTAATGTCTGGTTAATGCCTTACGTTGTTCCTAATGCATCGCTAATAGCCTAAAGAGAGATTTTATTAAGCAATTTACCCCACAATTATTGTCTCCTGTAGCTTTTGACTGGAAAATTAAGATGAAAGAACATATGGAGAGAGAGAGAGATAGAAAGCACAATACATTAGTGGAGAGAGAGAGAGAGAGAGAGAGAAAGCACAATACATTAGGAGAGAGAGAGAGAGAGAGAGAGAGAGAGAGAGAGAGAGAGAGAGAGAGAGAGAGAGAGAGAGAGAGAGAGAGAGAGAGAGAGAGAGAGAGAGAGAGAGAGAGAGAGAGAGAGAGAGAGAGAGAGAGAGAGAGAGAGAGAGAGAGAGAGAGAGAGAGAGAGAGAGAGAGAGAGAATTTGAGTTATTATGCTTAGAGATGAAGCACACACACTTCAATGCTATATGTTTATTCCGTACTAGGCTGCTTCCTCTGGCTGTGCAACAGTGTAGACTACAGTAGGGATCCCTATGTACAGACTGCAGAGGAGAAAGTGGGTTCTCTAAAGCACTCAACTTGAGCAGAGTATATACAGTATAGATACAATTGTTGGGAAGAGGGTAAGATAGAGAGATGTGTGTGTGTGTGTGTGTGTGTTCCTGCAATTCTACAGATGTTTCCATGGGGCAGAGAGGTACTGTAGCACCATTTGGAACGTAGCCATAGAGATGGACAAATAAGAGTGCTCTGTTGACAAATAACTGCAGACGGTAAATGGAACTTTCCACTCTCGCCAAATCTGTGATTGCATTAGTGGAGAAAGAGGGGAGAGAGAGAGCGGAAGAGGAGGGAGAGAGGCAAAGAGTGAGAGAAAGGGGGGGAGAAAGTGAGAGAACGAAGGAATGAAAGTAGGAAAAAGAGAGCGAGAGGGATGTATAGCCTCCAGTACATTAATTTATGTGTGACAGAGAGAGCAAGAGAGAGAGAGAACGGGAGAGGGTGAACAGATTAACAGAGAGACCATATTATAATTATTATTGTTGTTGTTGTTATTATTATCAGTGTTTAGAATTATTTCTCCTTATGCTGCAGTTAGAGGTCTTGGTTCATCGGAATGGAGTGAGGTAAGAGACGAGCAGTCACATCTCACCACCAAGCTTAGTTTGGTAATCACACTGTTGTCACACCAAGCTTAGTTTGGTAATCACTCTGTTGTCACCACCAAGCTTAGTTTAGTAATCACACTGTTGTCACCACCAAGCTTAGTTTGGTAATCACACTGTTGTCACCACCAAGCTTAGTTTGGTAATCACACTGTTGTCACACCAAGCTTAGTTTGGTAATCACACTGTTGTCACCACCAAGCTTAGTTTGGTAATCACACTGTTGTCAACACCAAGCTTAGTTTGGTAATCACACTGTTGTCACACCAAGCTTAGTTTGGTAATCACACTGTTGTCACACCAAGCTTAGTTTGGTAATCACACTGTTGTCACCACCAAGCTTAGTTTGGTAATCACTCTGTTGTCACCACCAAGCTTAGTTTGGTAATCACTCTGTTGTCAACACCAAGCTTAGTTTGGTAATCACACTGTTGTCACACCAAGCTTAGTTTGGTAATCACACTGTTGTCACCACCAAGCTTAGTTTGGTAATCACACTGTTGTCACCACCAAGCTTAGTTTGGTAATCACTCTGTTGTCAACACCAAGCTTAGTTTAGTAATCACACTGTTGTCACCACTAAGCTTAGTTTAGTAATCACTCTGTTGTCACACCAAGCTTAGTTTAGTAATCACTCTGTTGTCACCACTAAGCTTAGTTTAGTAATCACACTGTTGTCACACCAAGCTTAGTTTGGTCATCACACTGTTGTCACCACCAAGCTTAGTTTAGTAATCACACTGTTGTCACACCAAGCTTAGTTTAGTAATCACACTGTTGTCACCACTAAGCTTAGTTTAGTAATCACACTGTTGTCACCACTAAGCGTAGTTTAGTAATCACTCTGTTGTCACCACTAAGCTTAGTTTGGTAATCACTCTGTTGTCACCACCAAGCTTAGTTTAGTAATCACTCTGTTGTCACCACTAAGCTTAGTTTAGTAATCACACTGTTGTCACCACCAAGCTTAGTTTAGCAATCACTCTGTTGTCACCACCAAGCTTAGTTTAGTAATCACTCTGTTGTCACCACTAAGCTTAGTTTAGTAATCACTCTGTTGTCACACCAAGCTTAGTTTAGTAATCACACTGTTGTCACCACTAAGCTTAGTTTAGTAATCACACTGTTGTCACCACCAAGCTTAGTTTAGCAATCACTCTGTTGTCACCACCAAGCTTAGTTTAGTAATCACTCTGTTGTCACCACTAAGCTTAGTTTAGTAATCACACTGTTGTCACCACCAAGCGTAGTTTGGTCATCACACTGTTGTCACCACCAAGCTTAGTTTAGTAATCACTCTGTTGTCACCACTAAGCTTAGTTTAGTAATCACTCTGTTGTTACACCAAGCTTAGTTTGGTAATCACTCTGTTGTCACACCAAGCTTAGTTTAGTAATCACACTGTTGTCACCACTAAGCTTAGTTTAGTAATCACTCTGTTGTCACCACCAAGCTTAGTTTAGTAATCACTCTGTTGTCACCACCAAGCTTAGTTTAGTAATCACACTGTTGTCACACCAAGCTTAGTTTGGTAATCACTCTGTTGTCACACCAAGCTTAGTTTAGTAATCACTCTGTTGTCACACCAAGCTTAGTTTAGTAATCACACTGTTGTCACCACTAAGCTTAGTTTAGTAATCACTCTGTTGTCACCACCAAGCTTAGTTTAGTAATCACACTGTTGTCACCACTAAGCTTAGTTTAGTAATCACTCTGTTGTCACCACCAAGCTTAGTTTAGTAATCACTCAGTTGTCACCACCAAGCTTAGTTTGGTAATCACTCTGTTGTCACCACCAAGCGTAGTTTGGTAATCACTCTGTCCATTATTATCCTGGACACCAACACTGTCATATTGTTAGCTTGGGACAGGAATACAAAACAGCTCGTAAAACACACATCCAGTGGTTTTAATTTGGCAGATGTCACATACATAAACCTTTGGAGATAAAGTATGTTCATTCATAACCAGACTCTAATGGCTAGTGGAATCAGTCATAACCCTCCAAGCTGAACATAGAGTATTTGCTTGGCTATTTTTAGCTCTGGTCCATCTCGTTAGTGTGCGCTCCTAATCAAGGTTATTAATGAGCATGGAGAAATTCCCACTGACGTTGTAACGGCTTTCGTTGGTGGAAGGAGAGGAGGACCAAAATGCAGCGTGGTACGTATCCATAATATCTTTTAATAAGAATGAATACAAAATACAAAAGAACAAGAGAATAAATGAAAACCGAAACAGTACCGTATGGTGCAAACACTAACACAGGAAACAATCACCCACAAAACACAATAGAAAACAGGCTACCTAAATATGGCTCCCAATCAGAGACAACGACTGACACCTGCCTCTGATTGAGAACCATACTAGGCCAAACACATAGAAATATAACATACAGAACAAAACATAGAAAAACAACATAGAATGCCCACCCCAACTCACGCCCTGACCAAACTAAAATAAAGACATAAAAAAGGAACTAAGGTCAGAACGTGACAAACGTCGTGGACCAGAGCTAGGTTATTTGGTGTCTCTGCAAAAGTGAATGGGCCAAGAACACCATTTAATCTTAACTGATCACATTTCATTTTGACGGAGACAACATCACCCTTGGATCTAGTTAAATCAGAGCACCGTATGCCTAGCCTGGTCCCATCTGTTTGTGCTCTTGCAAACGACGTAGCTGTCATTGAGAAGCTGAACACGACATTATCATTGGCATGACAAGGAGTTGGCATGATAGCGCAAACAGACTGGCCCCAGGGCAACCATAGGCCCACCCATGTGGAGGAAGAGGAAAGCCAACATGGTCATATTTGACCAGTATATTCCAACAACAATTCAATACAAACCTAGCCTGGTGGTCCCAGATCTAATTGTGTTGTCTTGTCAACTATTGGGCTATATGGTCATTGTCATTGCCACACATCAGCCATAGGAGGTTGCAAACAGACAGCACAAACAGATCTGGGACCACCAGGCTAACACATCCTACTTTTATATGGGAACACACAGGCTACTTTTAATTTCATAATTGAAATGCAGTTCATTTAATAGCCTGGCTACACTTCAAAATGTGGAAATAGGGTGACTGCCTTGTGGCACAAACAACATTCATTAATAAATCACATCATTACTCTGCAGATACCATGTAGTCCCATGTGATTAACATTAACCTTGAAGAATAACTTTAATTATAATTTCCTTATGGAGGAGCAGGGCTTATTAGAAGACAATCAGTGTCAGCACAAACTCATTCATTATGGGGCTTTCGTGCCATGGATTTAATTACACCAATGAAAGACCCCTCCACACTCACACAAACACGCACATACACAGACAAACACGCAAACGCACGCAAAACACATGTACAGACACGCACTTAAAATTTGATATAGCCTTGCAGTCTTTCAAATGTATTATAACGGGCTCATCACGCTCTAGCGACTCCTTGTGGTGGGCCGGTTGCCTGCAGGCTGACATCGGTCATCAGTTGAACAGTGTTTCCTTCGACACATTGGGGTAGCTGGTTTCCGGGTTAAGCGAGTGGGTGTTAAGAAGTGTGGTTTGGCGGATCACGTTTCAGAGGATGCATGACTCGACCTTTGCCTCTACCGAGCCCGTTGGGGAGTTGCAGCGATGAGACAAGATCGTAACCACAAAATTGGGTAGAAAAAGGGGATAATTTTTTTTATTTTTTATATACAGCTACATCAAAGTTTGATATTTCAAAAAAGGAAATAAAGGGATGCATGATAGTGTACACTGAGTGTGGTGGACCATCCTTGATACACGCTGGAAATTGTTGAGCATGTAAAACCCAGCAGTGTTGCAGTTCTTGACACAAAGCTGTGAGCATGGCACCTACTACCATAACCTGTTCAAAGGCACTTAAATATTTTGTCTTGCCCATTCACCCTCTGAATGGCACACATACACAATCCATGTCTCAATTGTCTCATGGCTTAAAAATCCTTCTTTAACCTGTCTCCTCCCCTTAATCTACACTGATTTGAAGTGGGTTTAACAATGGACATCAATCAGGGATCATAACATTCACCTAGATTCACCTGGTCAGTCTATATCATTGAAGGAGCAGGTGTTCTTAATGTTTTGTACACAGCGTATTTCTTCATCATACACGTGACATTTTAAGTTATCCAAAACATGTAGGCGATAACATATTGTGTATACATGCGTGTAACCTAATTGTCAATGCTCCGGCAGTTGTTTACACTTTTAGAGTCTAATGCATGCACAATACGGCCATCAACATCTGTGTACAGTAAGTCATATTGTGGCAGAAAGCACTTCAAATACTCACAGATGGAGCCAAAGACGTCACGAAAATAATCCAATAGAGACGGACACGCATCTTGAGTGTTCGATGCTGTTTGAATGCGTCAGTTCAACTCAGCAAACCGTCCACTCTCACTGAACTGCCGTCTATTTAATTAAGTCTCCAATGACATGCGCTGAAGAAGGTAGCGGAAAGCCCATCTCCCCACCACAGGGAGAGATGCATCTAAAACTATCTCTCCGCTGCGTTGGAGCCTGCGCGTGCCACCGGCGGTCTATATTACAAAGTCACATTACTGAAGCTAGAATCTGTTTGAAATTTGATTATCACAACTAACGCCACCCATGTCAACTTTTATTGTGGGTTTACTACGCTTTATGTGCGTTAAACCTCGTGTCCGATTGTAGTCCAGTCCTTTGTTGTGCATCATTGGACATATCTGTAATTATGTGTGGGGTGTAATTAGGGCCATTTCCACTTTGGACAGATCACCTGTAGACTGGAATGTACACAGTTGATTTGTCTCTTTATTTTAATCTTAGAAGTCAATACATACATTGACATTAAAGCACAATGCGCACTTAATTCACTGATGGCCTGGTAGCTCCGGCGCACACATCAATGCACATTTTCGCCTCATCTTGTTGTCACGGCTTCCCCCAAGCTGCGTGGATACGATAGTCTATGATTTCATGTAGGTAGGGGTACCGGAGCGCCAAGTCTAGGTCCAAAAGGCTCCTTAACAGCTTCTACTCCCAAGCCATAAGACTTCTTAACAATTAACTAAATGTCCCCCCCCCCCCCCCCCCCCCACCCCCACCTACATGTAAAAATTACTTCGACTAACCTGTACCCTTGCACATTGACTCTGTACCGGTACCCCGTGTATATAGCCACTTATTATTTTATTGTGTTACTTTTTATTTTATTTTGTACATTTTTAATTGAGTAAATATTTTCTTAATAACCAACAATGCAGTTCAATAAATAGAGTTAAGGGCTTGTAAGTAAGCATTTCATGGTAAGGTTGTATTCAGCGCATGTGACAATTTTGGGGGGATTTGATTTGAAAACGCAACAGGGGAGCGTGCAGGGGAATTGGGCTTTGAGTGGCAACACCCAGAGTCCATGCAAAAAGCTTCAGGGCTGAATGTCATTCGCTTTAACGCACCACACAAATCTATGTAGCCTACTCATGTAAGGCTTCAAATTACCAGAGAGAAATTGCAGGTTCCTCAGAAACCATATTGGAATTGAGACTTTGAAAAACACTCTACACATATAGAAAGAAAGGGCTACCTAGAACCAAAAAGGGTTCTGCCTGGAACCACAAAAAGCGCTCTGCCTGGATTGAGTGTTGCCTTGTTAATGTCCAAAAGCGGAAGTCAAGGGTGATATGATCCATCACTATCTGTTCTACGTTTGTCGTGTCTAAACATGGTATTGAAATTAGTCTCTTATAAATCCACTGTGTCTGCATTGTGACCAGAGTTCCTGGTGCCACCCTGTAAGCAAATTATTTAACAGATATTCTTTTAACATAAAATGTTTTTTTTACGACAATTATTGATGCCATAAGTCAATGGTGCTACCTGTCAATGGACAAGATAAGATACAATGGATCCTCTGGAGGTGGTAAGGAAGATCTGATCACAATGCATATCTTAATTGAATACTTCTGTCTAAAACTGTGAGCACAATCAGAATGTGGACAAGATGCATGTTATACCCAGTGCATGTTAGCACCAGATATAAACGGGGCTAAAGACTTCCAACCTGGAACAGGTGTGAGGAGTTAGGAAGAAGAAGAAAGTGACATCATTAACAAACTTTATTTTAAAGTTGAACTGTACATGTTTTTACATCATAGTGACTGCATAGATAAAGAATAGGGGCATGTGGATTTCACTGAAGTCACATGATGCTGGTGGCAGACTCTTGAAAGCCCTCAGTTTGATAATTTAAAAAGATAGGATATCTTTCCCTGCACAATCTCTTTTACAAACACCAGAAAATACTATTCCTTGTGACATTGTAAATCATTATTATTGCTAAATTCCATCCAAAAGTGCAAAACTGTAGAGAAAATATGAGGCTTTGTATACAAATTGCACACATTTAGACCACTTATAAAATACAAAAGAAATGCTCCCAATAAAAATGGAAAACAGTTCTCTGTAAAAGCAGCATCCGATGTAGCTATTGAGCCCCATTGGTGTAGGTAGGGTGAAGTTTCCCCTAGAATCTGATCTTGGGTTAAGGTTATGATTGGTGGAGGGGAAGCTCATCCTAGATCTGTACTAAAGGAAAATTCACCCCAGAGCTTGCTTCATTAGGGAAGAACATTGGTCGCCTCCTTGACTGATGGTATGACTGAGATGTCATTCCTTATTGCTTTCAGATACTATAATACATACAAAGGAAAATATCAACACTTAGGATCCTTATAATAACCAAAAACGGAGGTCTTATTTATACACGGTATCTAAAATGTATGGCTATAACAAAATTCTAAAATCCCTTATAACGAAACATAACAAAATCATATTCCTATGATGGTATATAATCTATAGGCCTGCTGTTATGCTCAATCCAGATCTTATCCAGAGAGACCTTACACAAACCTAAACTTGCCATGGTACACTACACTATGCCTTGAGGTGCTCAGGGAGAATAGCCTAAACACAAAAGAGTACCGTATAAGCCCTGGGACCAGCAGTGTATTCTCAAAGATGCCAACTATAGCAAGAACTGGCTATGCAAAACACATGTACATCCGCACTTGGAAAATCGTAATTTTTAATCTTTAAAGTGCAGTTTTATATGTGTCTTTTGTAATTAAAACATAATTCAAAACTATGTTGAAAGGGAACTTATCTCCTATAGGCAAAAGTTGGCACTTGCTTTGTCAGTAAGTGACATTGAGCTTATAGGTCACAGTAATAGATCATGTTAGTTGATAGTGTGCTATATAATATAACCTTGAAGTAATACAACCAAATGATTATGTTGCCGTTATCTTAATGAAATTATCATTCAACATTATTTTGCATCAAAACCATTTGAAAATTGATTTCTTAAAAACTATCCTTTTGGGATATAAATGCTCCCCACGTGCTTTTTACATGACAATAAATATTGCAGTCTTTCATTTGAAATCTTGAACTATGGACAAACTTGAGGAAAGCCTATTAACGGTCGAAGAGAGTTCATCTATAGTGTATAACCCATGAGTCTGACTTCAATTCGTTTAAACAGACGGCTTCAAAAGCTCCCACAGACACAATAAATTGGTAGCAAGCTTTCAATCTTGTATTACTTAGTGGCCATTTTCCTCCCACACAATTATCTTCCCTTCAGCCCAGCAGCATTTGAGGATGACACAAAGTAACTGCCTCCTCCTAAACACAATGTAGTCTAGCTGTACTTGTTTTTGTAACATTATTCATGTTTTTGTAGCATGAAAAATATGCTATAATGTCCAGTATTGTCCTCTGTATTGTGTGATTACAATGTGAACAGTTGCTCAATAAGTGTCATCTTACTTGTGGACACTGTGTTAGTCCATGATAGAAAACAATCATAGCTAATAACATTGTATAAATGTGTGCGCAATAACCTCTCTATCTCTGTTTAACAAGACCATGTAGTGAACTCATAAGGCTACCATTTTAACTCTTCACCTGTGGTTAAGTTTTCAATTCCTGGTTTTCCTACAGATGTAGGATCTAAATTTGAGCCAGTTTGCTACATCAAGAAAATAATCCTGCAGCAACAGAAAATGTGAATTATTATGTGGATTATAATTAATGGGCATTTTTTTAGGGTTTGATACATTTTTGTAAGGGAAAATCAAGTCTGAAATGTAAAAGTAGAAGCCTTTAGAAGCCTCTTTAAGCCTCAAATACACAACAGGTTTTACATTTCCTGAATTTCATGAAAGTTCTCCTGCAAGAGGGTAATCAAATTAAGACCCTACATCTGTACTCTATGTGAAGAGTCCATTAGTTCAAAACAACCACCATGTCTGTAAGGTGTTTGTGCTCTAACTAAAACATGACCAACACACTCAAAACATAAAAACATTAGTGTTAAAAATATAGGGATCCAACAAAAACTGTTTTTTTTTTTTTAAATAAAAGAGCAAAAGCAAACATAAAATACTGTACTTGGTGGGGCATCCAGAAACAAATAAGCATTTGAAAAAAAAATAACCTTCACCCTGCATTAGTATCCATTATCCAGGCTTAGAAATCACTCCCATCGTATATAATCGTCTTCTCGATTGTCAAGTGGTAGAGGACTTTCTTTGAGATGAACCTGTCAGGGTTGTAGTGAAGAAATAGAACAATATAAAATTTTGCAACAAAAATGAAACCCTCACAAGCAACTTCATAGTACTGCAGTGCTTCAGAGAGCTGTCATCCTTCACCACAAGGGCACATGGGAACTGGAGACTGACTTGATGCTAGCGATAGATGTTCTACAGAAGCACACTGCCATGAGAAGGTGGGTTTCAGTGTGTTCAAGGGTTTGAAGTGGTTACGGTTAAGAACGTGACTGTTTTGCCTATCGTTCGCTGAGAAGGGATAACGTTCTACTCTACACAAGCACACGGAGAGGTAAAGAGTATTGACTGACTACAGGGTAATTCTAATAATAAAGGTGTGTAGTGTATCATACCTTGAGAAGGAGTTGTCAAAGATGAGAGTGTAGAGACCAGGGTTCCTGACTTTCAGCTGGCCTTGGATGGTCTCTTTGTGAGAGTTACAGCGAGTCAGAGGAATCAGCACCTGAGAAGAGAACACGAGAATAAGTCAATGGATTCCTAGCTTATAACACTCAGTGATAATATTGTTGATGTGGAGCCGTTTATATTTGAGATATTAAAGTTCATGTTCAAAAAGAGGCCACAATCTTCAGTCTTGTTGTAATCTGATAGGTTCATTGAATTGGGAGTTGGGAAGTGGGGGAGCCTTTCTTTTAGGTGACCATTCGAAACCAAAAGTTATTTTATTGCTATTAAAATAGGCCATAGCTACGAATACAGAGTTTTAGCCCCCGCCCTCTCCTGTCTCTATGGAAACCTCTTTCTCAAAGCTAAGGATCCAGATCACGTTCTGCTCATGTGTTATTTTACACACACTATGTAGCTACTGCTCACACTCCCCGTCCGTTTACTTTTCAGTCTTTACTCAGCCTCTTCTGAACCATGATGATGTATGTAGCCTGTCTCTGCCTCGTACTTCTAAACAGCTGAAATAAAAACCTTGTCACGATTTAAACGAACATTCCCACAAATATTTATTGTCAGTTGTAACATACAGTATATTGCAGTTCCACAAGCAGGACGCAGTCCCTACACATTGCATTGGAGCAAAAACAATCAGTGTTTTCTGTGATGATGTAGGATCATCTTTGTAGTTGCTGCCATATTGTAGCCACTAGACACTAGCCACTAGCCCGAGTTCCTGAAAAACAGAATGTAACTCCCTGCTTGAGTTTTAACCCTGTGGTGGATGAATCAGAATTAGTTGAGTAACATAAGTAATTAAGATGTCATATCTGTATAATATTCTGATGTGATATACTTTTTATTAGAATGTATTTCTAATAGACTCTAGTGTTGGCAGTTGCATTTCTTCCCTCAGCTGGGCCTCAGTCACTTGGGACCCAGAGAGGGGAGAGGTCAGGCTTGTCTTTTACATGTCTCTCATCTTACACTTATCCTGGGACAGTGTATGACCTAGAGGTGCACTCCCCTCAGTGAGCTTGTCCAGGAGTGGGGTCAAGAGGGGGTTTACTTGAGATGGGAGTATCTAGAGTTGACAATTGAGTTTTGCCATTGGATGAGGTAATGGTTCTGTGCTATGAAGTACCAGGAATGAGATTAGAACCTTGTCTTAGGGACCAAACTGAACGATAATTTATAGCAAATGTTATCTGGCTAAAGGATACTCCTTTCTCAATTATAAAGTCCCTTTGTGAACTGTTCCTAAGATCTGTGGTTCGTCATGTAAGTTGAGAGGGGTGTATCTTGGCTATAAAAGATCTTTGTACTTTTCTGTTGTCACTTTCAATGGTTCATTAGAGATGGTGCATCATTGAAAGTCAAATGCTATTGCAAAAATATTAAAAATGTAGTTTAAGTATAACTCTGACTGGTGTGTGAAGTTTGTTTCTCCTCATTTGGTAAAGCAGAAAAAAGACACCACAACCGCTCAATCAAATCAGACATAATGCAACGCAATGCGCGTCACAGCAGAAAACATAGATAAAAACAATGACAATAAGAAAATATTTATTTATTACACAACAAACATAAGAGGATAAAAAAACATAAGAATAATAATAAAAACTTTTACCTTTATTTAACTCAGTAAATCAGTTAAGAACAAATTCTTATTTTCAATGACGGCCTAGGAACAGTGGGTTAACTGCCTTGTTTAGGGGCAGAACGACAGATTTTTACCGTGTCAGCTCAGGTATTTGATCTGGAAACCTTTCGGTTACTAGTCCGACGCTCTAACCACTAGGCCACCTGCCGACCCTAAGGCAAAGCTAAAAAGGTGTGTTGTAAGATCTCTTTTAAATATGTCCACAGTGTCAGGCCCCGCTCAGGTTCTCTGGCAGGCTATTCCAGAGGCTGGGGGCATAGTAACTAAAGGCTGCCTCTCCATGCCTCTTGGTCCCCGCTCAGGTTCTCTGGCAGGCTATTCCAGAGGCTGGGGACATAGTAACTAAAAGCTGCCTCTCCATGCCTCTTGGTCCCCCTCAGGTTCTCTGGCAGGCTATTCCAGAGGCTGGGGGCATAGTAACTAAAGGCTGCCTCTCCATGCCTCTTGGTCCCCCTCAGGTTCTCTGGCAGGCTATTCCAGAGGCTGGGGGCTGTCACGACTTCTGCCGAAGTCGGTTCCTCTCCTTGTTCGGGTGGTGTTTGGCAGTCGACGTCACCGGTCTTCTAGCCATCATCGATCTATTTTTCATGTTCCATTTGTTTTGTCTGATTGTCGCACTCACCTGGTTTCAATTCCCTAATTACATGTTGTATATGTTCCCTCTGTTTCCCCCATGTCCTTGTCGGGAATTGTTTATTGTAAGTACGTGTGCTTTATGTGACTGGTGCGATACTGATTTTGTTGCCCATGTGTTTTGTTATTTTTGTATGCCGGTAGTTATGTACATTAAATGGCTCCGGCTATTTACCAAGTTCTGCTCTCCTGCGTTTGACTTCCATGCCACCAGTTACGCACCCCTGACAGAATTCCCAACCCTTTGATGGAGTCAGCAGGAGCAGGTGCCCCTGGTGAGCACTGCCCACATAAAACTGTAGCCTACAGCTGAGCACTGCCCACATAAAACTGTAGCCTACAGCTGAGCACTGCCCACATAAAACTGTAGCCTACAGCTGAGCACTGCCCACATAAAACTGTAGCCTACAGCTGAGCACTGCGCACATAAAACTGTAGCCCACAGCTGAGCACTGCCCACATTAAACTGTAGCCTACAGCTGAGCACTGCCCACATAAAACTGTAGCCTACAGCTGAGCATTGCGCATATAAAACTGTAGCCTACAGCTGAGCACTGCCCACATAAAACTGTAGCCTACAGCTGGGCACTGCGCATATAAAACTGTAGCCTACAGCTGAGCACTGCCCACATAAAACTGTAGCCTACAGCTGAGCACTGCCCACATTAAACTGTAGCCTACAGCTGAGCACTGCGCACATAAAACTGTAGCCTACAGCTGAGCACTGCGCACATAAAACTGTAGCCTACAGCTGAGCACTGCGCACATAAAACTGTAGCCTACAGCTGAGCACTGCGCACATAAAACTCTAGCCTACAGCTGAGCACTGCACACATAAAACTGTAGCCTACAGCTGAGCACTGCCCACATTAAACTGTAGCCTACAGCTGAGCACTGCGCATATAAAACTGTAGCCTACAGCTGAGCACTGCCCACATTAAACTGTAGTCTACAGCTGAGCACTGCCTACATTAAACTGTAGCCTACAGCTGAGCACTGCCCACATAAAACTGTAGCCTACAGCTGAGCACTGCCCACATAAAACTGTAGCCTACAGCTGAGCACTGCGCACATAAAACTGTAGCCCACAGCTGAGCACTGCCCACATTAAACTGTAGCCTACAGCTGAGCACTGCCCACATTAGACTGTAGCCTACAGCTGAACGGCAGTACTGCATAAGCCAATCTATTTTTATTTCACTCTTCACCTCAGACAGCATGGGTTTAGTTAAATACGCGAACAATTGAGCTTGAATGGTGAGCGTTTACACAGATGGGGTCTGACTACGGAGAAGTTTTGGTTCCTGACTCAAAGGGAATATCCTGCCCTCTCCCTCTGAGCATTAATGACGCGTTCAAAACAACTGGGTACTCAGAACTGTAAACTCAGAAATCTACGACTTTCGACTTCTGTACGTTCAAGACAACTGGGAACTCGGAAAGAAATGAGCTCTGACTAGGAAAAATAGTTTTGAACGGTCATCAAACTCAGAATTCCAACTCGGGAACTAGATGTGTCTCTACAGATCCTGGTTCAATTCTAGGCTGTCGCAACCGGCCGCGGCGCACAATTGTCCCAGCGTCGTCTGGGTTAGGGGAGGGTTTGGCAGGCCGGGATGTCCTTGTCCCATCGTGCTCTAGCGACTCCTGTGGTGGGACGAGTGCATGCACACTGACACGGTTGCCAGGTGTACGTGTTTCCTATGAAAAGAATTTCATAGGTGTCCAATTGTGTCAAGAAGCAGTGTGGCTTGGCATGGTCGTGTTTCGAAGGACACACGGCTCTCGACCTTCACCTCTCCTGAGTCCGTACGGGAGTTGCAGCGATGGGACAAGACTGTAACTACCAATTGGATACCACAAAATTGGGGGTAAAAAAATAAATATAATAATAATAATAAAGTTCACTGATGTCATATTTTTCAGAGTTCCCAGTTGTCTTGAAAGCACCATAAAACTCATGGTAGGCTACCCTTCGCCAGCTCTTATCTGTGTAAATGTCACGAATCCCGCTTCCTGAGTCTGTTTTTGCCTGTGTTCTGTCCTAGAGTGTTTTTCCGGTGTCCTGGAACGCACCCTGTCTGGTTGCCGGGCGACGTAGCTAGTTGGGAGATCTCTGATTACCCGCACCTGTATCCCATCAGCTATCTGCACACCTGGTCCTGATCATCACCCCTCCACTTCATAAGCTCTGACCTGACATCCATTCCCTGCCGGATCGTTAGCCATGAACAGTATGTTGTGCCAGCGTATCAGCCTCCAGTTTGATAGAGTTTGTTTTGTTGTTTTGTACGTCTTGCTTGCCTTGAACTTACCTCCGTTTGTTCTGTCTACAGTCATTCACCCGGAACACTCACCCCATTCCTGCCTGGTCGTCGGTGGCTTCTGCTACTCCCTTGGATCTGCCTATTCACTCCCATCAACTCACCTCCGCTGCCCGCTCCGCCACCTGGATCTTTCTACCTCTACGTTTAAACTTGTAAATAAATACTCACCTTCGTCCTACTCTCCTTGTCCTGGTTCTGGGTTCTACTTTAGAAAACCGTGACAGAACGATCCGGCCAAGGATGAACCCAGCGGACCTGGACTCCGTTTGCCATGCCATTACCCATCAGGAGAAGATATTGGGACAACACAGCACGGCGCTACAGGAGATAGCGTTTTCAGTCCGGAACTTCTCTGCTAGCTTGACGAGTATCCAGGATCAGCTCAGTTTGTCGGCGGATCATCCACCACCTGTTTCACCCCTCTCACCTGCCGCTTCTGGAGCGGTTTCCTTCCGTGAGCCCAAGGTTCCGACGCCTGATAAGTACGAAGGGGATTTGGGAAGATGCCGTTCATTTCTTATGCAGTGTGGTTTAGTTTTTGATCTGCAGCCCTACTCTTACGCCACAGAGAAGGCTAGGATAGCTTTTGTTATTGAACTGCTGCGTGGTAGAGCTCTGGAATGGGCTTCAGCCGTTTGGGAACGACAGGACACCTGCATGGCGTCATACCAGGAGTTCACGGCAGAGATGAGAAAGCTTTTTGACCATCCAGTCCGAGGTAAGGACGCAGCTAAGCGTTTGTTCTCTCTTCGCCAAGGAGCTCGCAGTGTGGCAGACTTTGTGATCGAATTCAGGACATTGGCTGTGGAGAGTGGTTGGAATGAGGAGTCACTACAAGCGGCTTTTTACCAGGGGTTGTCGGAGCAACTCAAGGACGAGCTGATCTCCTATCCAGAGCCTAGTGACCTGGACAGTTTGGTCACATTATCTATTCGGGTGGATAATAGAGTCCGAGAGAGAAGGAGGGAGAAGCAGTGGGGCCCGTCCAATCAATCAGCAACTCGGTTACCATTCGGGTCAGGAAGTGGACCAGAACGTGTTGATCATTATTCCCCACACGGGATTAGTGGAGGTGTCTTGTCGCCAGATCCTGAACCCATGCAAGTGGGGCGGCACGGGTTAACTGAGGAGCGCCAACGTAGACGTGAGACCAACAGCTGCCTCTACTGTGGTAGCTCGGGACATTACATATCCGCTTGTCCTCAGCGCCCGTTAAACGGCCCGGCTTGCTAAGTTTGGGAGGACTTTTAGCGAGCCAGTTTCAACCTCCCAAGAACCCTGTCAGACCCCGTTTTCCTGCGACCCTCATGAATAAGAATCAGAGTTTAGCGATGAACGCTTTTATCGATTCAGGTGCCGATGGCAGCTTTATTGATGCCGACTTGGTGGAACAGCTGGGGCTTTCCAAGGAGCAATTGCCGGAAGCCATTGAAGCAACCACTCTGAACGGCAGTAGTCTGGCACGGATCACTATGAGGACTGAACCGGTTAAGATGTTGTTGTCGGGGAATCATTCAGAGGTTATCTCCTTCTTCATTCTGCCTTTGCCCCATGTTCCTCTGGTTCTTGGTTACCCCTGGCTGAGAGAACACAATCCCTCGTTTGATTGGGTGACGGGTAAGGTAACTAGTTGGAGCATTGAGTGTCATGCTAACTGCCTTAGGACTGCCTGTTCTCATGCTGTTCCCAGTCAGGTCAGTGAGTCTGCTCCCCCTGACTTGTCCCTGGTTCCAGAAACCTATCACGATTTGGGTGAAGTGTTCAGTAAGCAGAAGGCTCTGTCACTTCCTCCCCACCGACCTTATGACTGTGCGATTAATCTGTTCCCTGGAGCTGCCTTTCCCAAGGGACGGTTATACAGTATCTCTCGACCTGAGCGTGAAGCCTTGGAGACCTACATCAAGGAGTCTCTAGCTGCAGGTCTCATTCGCCCCTCGTCATCACCCCTGGGAGCAGGATTCTTTTTTGTGAGCAAGAAGGATGGCTCTCTTCGACCGTGTATTGATTATCGGGGGTTGAATGATATTACGGTCAAAAATAAGTATCCCCTGCCCTTGATGAGCTCTGCTTTCGACTCTTTACAGGGTGCTACGGTGTTTACGAAGCTTGACCTACGCAATGCTTATCATCTGCATCAGATCAGAGAGGGGGACGAGTGGTTGACTGGTTTCAATACACCTATGGGACATTTCGAGTACCAGGTGATGCCGTTTGGACTGACCAACGCTCCTGCTGTGTTCCAAAGTATGGTGAATGACGTGCTGAGAGATATGATTGGTATTTTTGTGTTCGTTTACCTGGATGATATCCTCATCTTCTCGAGGGAGCTTTCCAGCCACGTCCAGCATGTCAAGCAGGTCCTGCAGCGGTTATTGGAGAACCGCCTGTTCGTGAAGGCTGAAAAGTGTGATTTTCACGCCCACACTACGTCCTTCCTCGGGTACATCATCTCCAGGGGAGAGATCAAGATGGACCAAGAGAAGATTCGGGCGGTTCGGGATTGGGCCCAGCCCGGTACGAGATTGCAGCTCCAGAGATTCCTGGGGTTTGCGAACTTCTATCGGAGGTTTATCCGTGATTACAGCCGGGTGGCCGCCCCTTTAACTGCCCTGACGTCTTGCACCAGAAATTTCTGTTGGACTCCTGAGGCAGACCGAGCATTTCTGAACTTGAAGAGCCGATTCACCAACGCCCCGATTCTCTCTCAACCTGACACTTCCCGTCAGTTTGTTGTTGAGGTGGACGCGTCTGATGTGGGGGTGGGCGCCATCCTGTCCCAGCGTAGCTCCACTGACGGTAAACTCCATCCCTGCGCCTTCTACTCTTGTCGTCTTTCACCAGCAGAGAGAAACTACGATGTGGGTAACCGGGAGCTTCTCGCTGTGAAGCTTGCCTTGGAGGAGTGGCGCCACTGGTTGGAGGGAGCGGAGCAACCGTTTGTGGTCTGGACTGACCACAAGAATCTGGCTTACGTGCAATCGGCTAGACGTCTCAACTCCCGTCAGGCCAGGTGGGCTTTGTTTTTTGGACGCTTCAATTTTTCCCTGACGTTCCGACCTGGGTCGAAGAACGGCAAGGCGGACACCTTGTCCCGGATGTTCTCCAAGACGGAGGAGTGTGGGGCCAAGACTGAGACGATTCTTCCCCAGAACTTTGTCGTGGGAGCCGTTACATGGAGGATTGAGGAGGATGTGATGGCGGCCCTTCGGACGCAGCCCGGCCCCGGTAACGGTCCACCCGGTCGGTTGTTCGTGACTGAGTCGGTCCGTTCTGCTGTCCTTCAGTGGTCCCACGCCAGCAAGATAGCTTGTCACCCTGGCGTTGCTCGGACTATGGCGCTACTGCGCAGACGATTTTGGTGGCCTGCCATGGGAGAAGATACCCGGAGGTTTGTTGCCGCTTGTCCTGTTTGTGCGCAGAATAAGAGTACCAATCGGCCCAGCTCTGGGCTTCTTCACCCCCTACCTATTCCCCGGCGACCTTGGTCGCATCTGGCCCTGGACTTTGTCACGGGGTTGCCCTCTTCTGTTGGGAACACGGTCATTCTGACCATTGTGGACAGATTCAGCAAGTTCGCTCACTTTGTCCCCATCTCCAAGCTTCCATCTGCCACTGAGACGTCCGAGATCCTTGTTAGGGACGTTTTCAGGGTCCACGGGTTGCCCAGTGACATTGTTTCCGATCGTGGTCCTCAGTTTACCTCTGCTGTCTGGAGATCCTTCTGTTTGGCCATTGGAGCTACAGTCAGTCTCACATCTGGATTTCACCCCCAATCTAATGGTCAGGCGGAGAGAGCCAACCAGAAGATGGAGTCCACGCTGCGCTGCCTTGTCTCCTCTGATCCCACCTCTTGGTCCTCTCAGTTACCCTGGGTCGAGTATGCCCATAATACTCTCCCTTCATCTGCCACTGGGATGTCTCCCTTCCAGTGCCTGTACGGTTACCAACCTCCCTTGTTTCCTTCTCAGGAGAGGGATCTCTCGGTTCCCTCTGTCCAGGCCCACATTCGTCGTTGCCACCGGACCTGGCATCGGGCCAGGAAGGCCCTCCTTAGAGTTTCTGACCGGTATCAGATCCAGGCGAATCGTCGCCGTATTCCTGCCCCCGCTTATACCTTCGGAGATAAGGTTTGGTTGGCTACACGGGATCTTCCTCTACGGACTGAGTCGAAGAAACTGTCACAGAAGTTCATTGGTCCGTTTGTGGTGGAGAGAATCATTAATCCTGTTGTGGTTCGACTCAAGTTGCCTGCAACGCTTAGAGTACACCCCACCTTTCATGTCTCCTGCCTCAAGCCGGTTCTCCTCAGTCCTCTGTTGCCCCCTCCTCCTCGTCTTCCTCCTCCTCGGATGATCGGAGGTGGTCCTGCCTACACGGTGCGCCGCATCATGGACTCCAGACGGCGGGGTCGAGGGTTCCAGTATCTCGTGGATTGGGAAGGATATGGCCCAGAGGAGAGGAGTTGGATTCCTCGGCGTCAGACCCTTGATGCTGACCTGCTTCGTGACTTCTACCGCCTCCATCCTGGCGCTCCGGGTAGTCCGCCCGGTGGCGTTCGTCGGAGGGGGGGTACTGTCACGAATCCCGCTTCCTGAGTCTGTTTTTGCCTGTGTTCTGTCCTGGAGTGTTTTTCCGGTGTCCTGGAACGCACCCTGTCTGGTTGCCGGGCGACGTAGCTAGTTGGGAGATCTCTGATTACCCGCACCTGTATCCCATCAGCTATCTGCACACCTGGTCCTGATCATCACCCCTCCACTTCATAAGCTCTGACCTGACATCCATTCCCTGCCGGATCGTTAGCCATGAACAGTATGTTGTGCCAGCGTATCAGCCTCCAGTTTGATAGAGTTTGTTTTGTTGTTTTGTACGTCTTGCTTGCCTTGAACTTACCTCCGTTTGTTCTGTCTACAGTCATTCACCCGGAACACTCACCCCATTCCTGCCTGGTCGTCGGTGGCTTCTGTTACTCCCTTGGATCTGCCTATTCACTCCCATCAACTCACCTCCGCTGCCCGCTCCGCCACCTGGATCTTTCTACCTCTACGTTTAAACTTGTAAATAAATACTCACCTTCGTCCTACTCTCCTTGTCCTGGTCTGCTTCTGGGTTCTACTTTAGAAAACCGTGACAGTAAAGCTGGATTCAGTGCTCTCGCTTGCATTAAAACCAAATATCGATCCAGGTTGGATGTAACAGCAGAGATGAGGTGCGCACAGTCGACCACGCCCCCTGACTTTGAGAAGCTCTGACGCGACATGCATCAAGCACACCCATCTCATTAGTGGTGGTGAGATAAGGTACATTACGTCAGACTAATTTGCGATTGACTGTCATATCCCCACATTAAAAGTATGTGATCATGAGTTGAGAAGACAATCAGAAATACTGTTAGAATGTTTTTAAATTTTCTGTCATAGCCCCAAATATATTTTTTTTTACATAAGCTGTTAATTACATAATTTTTTTCAAATGGGTGGGGTCTGGAAAATGTTCAGATGTCAAAATGCGGTGGCAGTCCCAAAAGGTTTAGGAACCCATGCTCTAAAGGGTTCCCTTTCACCTGTTACCATGGTTATGCATTTAGCTTTTCATAATTGTTTCCATTAGAAGCATTTACATTTAGGCCTGTCCATAGTAGAGGTCGACCGATAATGATTTTTCGACGCCGATACCAATTATTGGAGGACCAAAAAAAGCCGATACCGATTAATCGGACGATTTTTATATATATTTGCAATAATTACAATTACAACAATACCGAATGAACACTTATTTTAACTTAATATAATACAGAAATAAAATCTATTTAGTCTCAAATAAATAATGAAACATGCTCAATTTGGTTTAAATAATGGAAAAACACAGTGTTGGAGAAGAAAGTAAAAGTACAATATGTGCCATGTAAAAAAGCTAACGTTTAAGTTCCTTGCTCAGAACATGAGAACATATGAAAGCTGGTGGTTCAATATTCCCAGTTCTTCAATATTCCCAGTTAAGAAGTTTTAGGGTGTAGTTATTATAGGAATTATGACGCGTCGACTATCTCTCTACCATTTGTATTTCATATACCTTTGACTATTGGATGTTCTAATAGGCACTTTAGTATTGCCAGCATTATCTCAGGAGTTGATAGGCTTGAAGTTATAAACTGCGTGTGAATCAATCATTGTTAAGAGCTGTTGGCAAACGCATTAAAGTTTGAATGAATGCTTACGAGCCTGCTGCCGCCTACCCCCGCTCAGTCAGACTGCTCTATCAACTATCAAATCATAGACTTAATTATAATATAATAAACACAGAAATACATGCCTTTGGTCATTAATATGGTCAAATCTGGAAACTATAATTTCAAAAACAAAACATTTATTCTTTCAGTGAAATACGGAACCGTTCCGTATTTTATGGAACGGGTGGCAACCCTAAGTCTACATATTTCTGTTACATTGCACAACCTTCAATGTTATGCCATAATTACGTAAAATTCTGGCAAATTAGTTCACAACGAGCCAGGCGGCCCAAACTGTTGCATATACCCTGACTCTGCGTGCAATGAACGCAAGAGAAGTAACCCAATTTCCCTAGTTAATATTGCCTGCTAACATGAATTTATTTGAACTAAATATGCCGGTTTAAAAACATTTACTTCTGTGTATTGATTTTAAGAAAGGCATTAATGCTTATGGTTAGGTATATTCGTGCAACGATTGTGCTTTTTTCGCGAATGCGCTTTTGTTAAATCATCCCCCGTTTGGCGAAATAGGCTGTGATTCGATAATAAATTAACAGGCACCGCATTGATTATATGCAACGCAGGACAAGCTAGTTAAACTAGTAATATCATCAACCATGTGTAGTTAACTAGTGATTATGTTAAGATTGATTGTTTTTTATAAGTTTAATGCTAGCTAGCAACTTACCTTGGCTCCTTGCTGCACTCGCGTAACAGGTGGTCAGCCTGCCACGCAGTTTCCTCAAGGAATGCAATGTAATCGGCCATAATCGGAGCCCAAAAATGCAGATTACCGATTGTTATGAAAACTTGAAATCGGCCCTGCCGATTAATCGGTCGACCTCTAGTCCATAGTTAAGTCCCTGGAGTGTAATGGACTACCTGAGCTGCACCAGGCTGCTTGCTCTACTTTGGGTGAAAGGTCAATAAAGAGTTCTGTTCTCAGCAGGGGGAGCTCCTCTCTCATTTACACTGCTCCCGGGTGAAGCTTCCCCTAGGTACAGATTTAGAATAATCTTTCTGTTCCCAATCCAGAATTTAAACATTAGTTTGGGAAATGCAAAACTGACCAAAGATCAGCGTTTAGGGGCAACATTATCCTACACTATTTAGACTCAACGAGGGTTATTATTTGCTACTGGGATCATCTGCAGCAACATTCCTCCTAATCATGGCCCTGGAGAGCTACAGGCCCAGCACTAACACAGTATGTATCAAGCGTATCCCAGTATGAATTCTGATTTAGGATCAGTTTTGCCTTTTAGATCATAATAAACAAGCTTACATGGACAGGGGTGGGTGATCCTAGATCAGCACTCCTACTGTGAGACACTTGATATAAACAGCCCCTGATTCAACTAATCTTAGTCTTGAAGACTGCACAAAATCCTGCTTGTACCTCCAATAGCGCTTTAGGTCCAGGGTTAGTGACTGACCACTGGTCTAAGAGCGGAGCTGGTCCATAGTGGTCCTACCTTGGACTGTTCCACCGGGACGTCGGCGGTCTCACGGTACACCATGCTGAAAGAGATGCTCTTGGGCTCCGAGGAAAACACCCAGCTCACGGTAGGCCCACAATCGACCACGGCGATGTTGATCACGCTGTAGCAACTGGACTTGACAAAGAGCTCTCGGGAGCCATCGCCAAACTGAGAGATGTCTTCGATGCTGAGAGGGACAACCAGCCTGGAAACACAACCAGATAGCAGAGGAAGAGAAGCCATTGATTTGACTGAGATTTCAACTTGAGTTTTCACACACAATACACTGCCAGTCTTGGCCAGGATTTGGTGTAGTGATCAGGGTAGGTATTGTGGGAAAAGGAAGTACTGGCTGAGGAAGCTGTAATAGTGCTTTTATTTCCAACATACATGTGTGTGTGATTGTGTGTGTGCAAGTGTGTCTGTGCGCGCAAGGTTCTAGACTCACGTGACTTCTCCAGACTTGAGAAGGGTGATCTCTGTGTCCTGCACAGTGGGTACATTCTCTTCCGGGTCGTCTGGGGACACTGCTCCTGTGCCTCTGCAGGTCGCGGATCACATAACAAAAGACGGTGTTGATTTACCACAAAGCTCCTCATAACCACATACCTACTGTGCCTATTGGCTGATTAACACTATGGGACTGACCAGAACCGTACCGTGCTGTGCCTATTGGCTGATTAACACTATGGGACTGACCAGAACGGTACCGTGCTGTGCCTATTGGCTGATTAACACCATGGGACTGACCAGAACCGTACAGTGCTGTGCCTATTGGCTGATTAACACCATGGAACTGACCAGAACCGTACCGTGCTGTGCCTATTGGATGATTAACACTATGGGACTGACCAGAACTGTACAGTGCTGGACCACATTTTGCTTTCACATGGTCCTTTCCAGCATGGTTCTAGTATTTATGGTGGATATGTAACCTGGGCCAGTACAGCTAGGCTTGGTACCTGTGTAACCTGGCCCAGTATAGCTAGGCTTGGCTAGGCTTGGCTCCTGTGTAACCTGGGCCAGTACAGCTAGGCTTGGCTCTAGTGCAACCTGGCCCAGTACAGCTAGGCTCAGCTTGGCTCTAGTGTAACCTGGCCCAGTACAGCTAGGCTTGGCTCAGCTTGGCTCCAGTGTAACCTGGCCCAGTACAGATAGGCTTGGCTCAGCTTGGCTCCAGTGTAACCTGGCCCAGTACAGCTAGGCATGGCTCAGCTTGGCTCCAGTGTAACCTGGCCCAGTACAGCTAGGGCTTGGCTCCAGTGTAACCTGGCCCAGTACAGCTAGGCATGGCTCAGCTTGGCTCCAGTGTAACCTGGCCCAGTACAGCTAGGCCTTGGGTCGGTAGGGGGATCGACTAGATCACCAGAGGGATACAAAGTGAAAATGTGACAAATAAAGCTCGATATTTCGAAGGTTTCTCAGATGATTGATGAAAGTAAAGGTAGTGACTTATTGATGGCTACGGTGAGTCACAAATCGATTTTTTGGAATGATCTTGGGTGACATCGCTCACTTTGTTCATGGTGTGTTTTTTGATAACGACACCCCTCACAGACAAGGGTCAAATCAAGCCGAAGCATTATCTGAGATTAGAATATTCTCCAAAACGGGAGACGATGATATAAGAAATCACACTTAAATCGCACCTCTGGATGCATAAACTCACAGTCATTTTCTCTCCCATTGTTTACTCCTGGGTTTCTCCTTGGTCTGCTCATGCCTTCCATTTACAATCATTTCAGCAGCAGGTGTTCATAAATGGAAGGCAGCAGAATGTGTGAAGGTCACACTGAACTTTTTGTCTTTCAGAGATTTGAGAGAGAGTTTGTCATGACTTTGTCATGACTGCTTGAGAGAGAGTTTGTCATGACTGGACACTTGGACTGTGAATGCTGTGTGTGTGTGTGTGCGCGCGGGCGCTACCCATGTGTGTGTATACGCGCACGTGTGTGCGTGCGTGTGTGTACATACGCGTGCGTGTTTTATTTGGCTAGGTATCTGTCCACGTCTGGTTGCACTCACATGTCTAGCGCCCCCAGTGGCCGTGCGTCCTGTTCTCCCTCCAGTGAGCCTCCTGTTGTTTGGGACAGTGAGTCGCTGTCATAGGTCCCGTTCACTTCCTCCTGTGTGATGATGTCATAGGCCGCGTCATCAGACTTGGCGCTGGGGTCCGACACTGCACAGGACACAGGACGTCAAACCAGTCATGTACCTGTAAACCTTTACTGTAGCCTCTTATGTATACATTCATAAAGCCTTCATAAGAGCTACATAAGACATGACAGGAAGTCAAACCTATGCCTATTCTATACCAGACAGTCATACACGTTTTACACAGAGAAAAGCCATTGTTATGATCACAGTGTGTGTTTATGCACAACAGATTGTGATCACCAAGGCTTTTCTCTTGATGTACTTACCAGCCTGTCTACTATCCTCAGAGGTAGACGCAGTGTTGCCAACTCATTTTCAGGGTAAGTTGCTGGAGGCAGGTTGATTTGTTGCTAAAAGTTGCTAAATGACGTTGTGATGTCATTGCGTGATAACGTAAAACTGCGTCATTATGTAGAATACACAATAACGTTACTCAAATTGACTGGCCATCTCAGCAAAAAATATGATTTGACATTTGTTCAGGTACAGACTCCCACTCTTTTCTGTACTTCTGGCTGTACAATTTAGATTGAGACATGTTGATTGATGCTGTACGTTCTGTTCAAGATCAAACATTAGTGACCAACTATATTCATTGGGTTTGCCTCGTCGAACCCGTACTACTGCTGCTGCACTCAGCCAACAATGATTTGCAATTTGCTGAAATTGCTGCTGGCCTGCTGCTGCCTGTGCACGAGCTGAGCGCCTGCTGCTGACGTCACACACAATGCACTTTTGCAGCCAGGCAAGTGTATTGTGACTGAGTGTGTGACAGAGAAAATCGTCGTCGGCTTGCCTGACGACTCAAACTGAATTATTCCGCTGCATTATGTTCACTAGATACTTTAGTTCGCTAGATACTTTTTGTGGCGACTTCAAAATGAGGGGTGTTGTACAAAACAAAGTCATCAGAGATTTGATCATCTCTAATCAACTAGAGTATCAAAGTTCTGGCTCTGGCCCAACCCATCAGTTTCTGGGTCCAATCAGAACAGTTAGAATGTGTTTGCGTTCTAGAAATCGTTGGGGAGGTACTCAGATCCAGACTCATTGCGGAGAAGAAACTAACGTCCGTGGGTGTGGCATAGCGTTTGGCCGTAGCAAGGAGTTTGGGTAGCCAGGCAACATGTAGGCTACCTGCGCACGTTACTCGGGGATGGCGGAACGATAGGCGATGCAGGGGGAAAAAATGCTTTTAAGCCTCATTTAGATATTTTTCTGCTTATAATTTCTGACATTTGGTAGGCTATTTCTAAGTCAACTTGTTAGTCTATAATTAGATACATGCAGCTTGTCTTCTGTCGTTACTTGACGCTCTAGAATATTAAATAAAGCCTTGATCACCAGAATAATGTCATAAATCGATAGAAAAGAATGCATCATCAACAATCTAGTTGACATCAGTAACGTTTTCTCTTTCATTTCTGCTTCTCTCACAGAAAGAGGCCATTTAGGGACCAGGGGAATTTCAAAAGTTTGACCGGTTTTAAGGAAATGAAAAGGTGTGAAAATGATCCAAAATCTTTCTGATAGTATTTCAATTGGTCTTGGATGCATATTGTATGTGGATAAAAATGAAATACTGTCAGCTTTTATGTTGAAATTGCATATTTAGCCTACAAACAGTCCCCAGATTCACAAAATCGTCTTAAGAATACTTAACTGCCATTTTTTTCCTTTACTATAGACTTATGAAGAAAGTTAAGCAAATTTTCTCTTCCTCAAAACAGTTATTGGAAATGTTTTTGCGTTATTTCTAATGAAGAAGAAATACGATAGGAAATATGCTAACATGATTGCCATTGCAAGCTAGATAGCTAAATCGGTTGCCTAGTGACAATGATCTTAAAAAGATAGTTAAGAAGTTCATAAGAAGATATTTGAAAAGTTTGTATGAAAATCATGAAATCTTAAAATATTGTTGAGGATTTGCACTTACGACATATCTTCTAAACTTGATTTCTTCTTATTTATTTATAAAAAGTGTTCTGTGAATCTGGGCCCAGGTCCCTAACCACACATTCGCATTCTCTCAAGATGCTGAAAAAATATATATATTTTTCTCTACTCCTATTCCCGAGACAAAATTAACATTTGGTCTATCATTTTACTGCCAGGAACACTTAATTCTACAGGAGTTAATATTGTGATAGGCTCATGTTTTACCGGTACGGCGTACCCCCACTATTTATTTTGCCGGTCCAGGACCGTTTCGACTAACTTTCACCCCTGCCTATCTTGTCTGCCAGATTTCAGAACTGTGATGATGATGTATGTCATTGGGATTTGTTGTTACGCTTTGTAACTTTTCCACAAAAGAACTGCTCTTTAGGGACTATAAAGATTTCTTGAAATGTAATTTCTCTAGTAGTCGGACATTTTTGACTTCCCAGTACCATGTTGTGACAAAACAATGCCAATGATTGGCAACGCAATCTCCGCTGCGAGTTTTGTCATTTTCAAATTAAAGCAGTAAAGCAGAATGGAGATTAAGAAATTAGAATTAAAAGTGTTTCCCATTTTTCTAAGAACAAGGTAGAATCTAGAATCAATCATATTTATAAAGTCCTTTTTATATCAGGTGTCACAAAGTGCTATACAGAAACCCAGCCTAAAACCCCAAACAGCAAGCAATGCAGATGTAGAAGCACAGTGGATAGGAAAAACTCCCTAGAAAGGCAGGAACCTAGGAAGAAACCTAGAGAGGAACCAGACTCTGAGGGGTGGCTGGCACCCCACATCACTTTTTGTAGTCCCCCCCATTTTAGGGGACCAAGAGTATTGGGGCAAATTCCCGTAAATGTGTATTAAAGTTGTCAAAAGTTTAGTCTTTAGTCCCATATTCCTAGCACACAAGGACCTCATCAAGCTTGTGACTCTACAAACTTGTTGGATGCATTTGCTGTTTGTTTTGGTTGTGTTTCAGATTATTTTGTGCCCAATAGAAATTAATGGTAAATAATGTATTGTGTCATTTTGGAGTCACTTTTATTGTAAATAAGAATATAATATGTTTCTGAACACTTCTACATTAATGCGGATGCTACCATGATTATGGATAGTCCTGAATGAATCATGAATAACGATGAGTTACAGAGGCATAAATATCATATCCCCCCAAAAATGCTAACCTCTCCTGTTATTGTAATGGTGAGAGATTAGCATGTCTTGGGGGTATGATATTTGTGCGTTTGCATATGTGTGTACATCTCACCTTTAACCCTGGGAGTGGGTTTGTAGGGGGCTGGTTCGGGGGGTGAGTGAGGCCCAAAACTGGGGGGAGGTGGCTGGGTATCGGAGGGGCTCAGCTCACCCTCGGTGAACCTCTCCACCACGGCGCTGTGCTGGGAGTAACACTCCCTGCAGCAACGCTCCTTCTTCCCACTGTGCTTGGTCATCACAAAGTTGTTACTACAGTAGTAGCAGAAGACGCGTCCACACAGCCTGAAACAAGAAGAGTGTACTATAGTATCATATCACTGTGGAACATTCACCCAAAACCTGAAACCTCTCAGATTTTCTAAATTTCTGGAAACTATTGCATCACAGTTCCAGGTTAGCAATAGAGCAAATCACCTTTTCACTCAACATCAATTCAAGAGGTACATTCAAATTACCAGTCAGACCGAAGTCTGTGGAGCCCACGATACAAAAAAAACTAAGTCACTGACTCTCTCTGACATGTCCAGTCAGCTCTAAAAGCACTACCATTACAGCTTCCTCTGCCAGTACCTCAATTACCTCGACACCGGTGCACCAGCACATTGACTCTGTACCGGTACCCCCTGTATATAGCCTCCACATTGACTCTGTACCGGTACCCCCTGTATATAGCCTCCACAGTGACTCTGTACCGGTACCCCCTGTATATAGCCCCCACATTGACTCTGTACCAGTACCCCCTGTATATAGCCTCCACATTGACTCTGTACCAGTACCCCCTGTATACAGCCTCCACATTGACTCTGTACCAGTACCCCCTGTATACAGCCTCCACAGTGACTCTGTACCGGTACCCCATGTATATAGCCCCCACATTGACTCTGTACCAGTACCCCCTGTATATAGCCTCCACATTGACTCTGTACCAGTACCCCCTGTATACAGCCTCCACATTGACTCTGTACCAGTACCCCCTGTATACAGCCTCCACATTGACTCTGTACCGGTACCCCATGTATATAGCCTCCACATTGACTCTGTACCGGTACCCCCTGTATATAGCCTCCACATTGACTCTGTACCGGTACCCCCTGTATATAGCCTCCACAGTGACTCTGTACCAGTACCCCCTGTATATAGCCTCCACATTGACTCTGTACCGGTAACCCCTGTATATAGTCTCCACATTGACTCTGAACCGATACCCACTGTATATAGCCTCACATTGACTCTGTACCGGTACCCCCTGTATATAGCCTCCACATTGACTCTGTACCGGTACCCACTGTATATAGCCTCCACATCGACTCTGTACCGGTACCCCCTGTATATAGCCTCCACATTGACTCTGTACCGGTACCCCATGTATATAGCCTCCACATTGACTCTGTACCGGTACCCCCTGTATATAGCCTCCACATTGACTCTGTACCGGTACCCCCTGTATATAGCCTCCACATTGACTCTGTACCAGTACCCCCTGTATATAGTCTCCACATTGACTCTGTACCGATACCCACTGTATATAGCCTCACATTGACTCTGTACCGGTACCCCCTGTATATAGCCTCCACATTGACTCTGTACCGGTACCCCCTGTATATAGCCTCCACATTGACTCTGTACCGGTACCCCCTGTATATAGTCTCCACATTGACTCTGTACCGGTACCCCATGTATATAGCCTCCACATTGACTCTGTACCGGTACCCCCTGTATATAGCCTCCACATTGACTCTGTACCAGTACCCCCTGTATATAGCCTCCACAGTGACTCTGTACCGGTACCCCCTGTATGTAGCCCCCACATTGACTCTGTACCAGTACCCCCTGTATATAGTCTCCACATTGACTCTGTACCGATACCCACTGTATATAGCCTCACATTGACTCTGTACCGGTACCCCCTGTATATAGCCTCCACATTGACTCTGTACCGGTACCCCCTGTATATAGCCTCCACATTGACTCTGTACCGGTACCCCCTGTATATAGTCTCCACATTGACTCTGTACCGGTACCCCATGTATATAGCCTCCACATTGACTCTGTACCGGTACCCCCTGTATATAGCCTCCACATTGACTCTGTACCAGTACCCCCTGTATATAGCCTCCACAGTGACTCTGTACCGGTACCCCCTGTATGTAGCCCCCACATTGACTCTGTACCAGTACCCCCTGTATATAGCCTCCACATTGACTCTGTACCAGTACCCCCTGTATACAGCCTCCACATTGACTCTGTACCAGTACCCCCTGTATACAGCCTCCACATTGACTCTGTACCGGTACCCCCTGTATATAGCCTCCACATTGACTCTGTACCGGTAACCCCTGTATATAGTCTCCACATTGACTCTGTACCGTAACACCCTGTATATAGCCTCCACAGTGACTCTGTACCGGTAACCCCTGTATATAGCCTCCACATTGACTCTGTACCGGTACCCCCTGTATATAGCCTCCACATTGACTCTGTACCGGTACCCCCTGTATATAGCCTCCACATTGACTCTGTACCGGTAACCCCTGTATATAGTCTCCACATTGACTCTGTACCAGTACCCCCTGTATATAGCCTCCACAGTAACTCTGTACCGTAACACCCTGTATATAGCCTCCACAGTGACTCTGTACCGTAACACCCTGTATATAGCCTCCACAGTGATTCTGTACCAGTACCCCCTGTATATAGCCTCCACAGTGACTCTGTACCGTAACACCCTGTATATAGCCTCCACATTGACTCTGTACCGTAACACCCTGTATATAGCCTCCACAGTGATTCTGTACCAGTACCCCCTGTATATAGCCTCCACAGTGACTCTGTACCGTAACACCCTGTATATAGCCTCCACAGTGACTCTGTACCGTAACACCCTGTATATAGCCTCCACAGTGATTCTGTACCAGTACCCCCTGTATATAGCCTCCACAGTGACTCTGTACCGTAACACCCTGTATATAGCCCCCGCTATTGTTATTTACTGCTGCTCTTTAATTATTTGTTATTCTTATCTCTTCCCTTTTTTGGGAATTTTCTTAAAACTGCATTGTTGCTTAAGGGCTTGTAAATAAGCATTTCACTGTAAGGTCTTCACCTGTTGTATTCGGCGCATGTGACAAATAACATTTGATTTGATTTTACTTCCTTTTTCCACTACACATGCGCTGATCACTAATCCAAATCTCGGCCAAGACTGGCAGTGTATTGTGTGTGAAAACACAAGTTTAAATCTCAGTCAAATCAAGGCCTACTCTTCCTCTGCTATCTGGTTGTGTTGCTAATAGCGCTTAACATGTTGTCTATTGTTCCCGTAACAAGACATAACAAGGCCATCTAGTGAGTCAGCGCCCTCTCTGTGCCCACCTGCAGTTATGTCGGCGTAGCCACCAGGTGAAATGGGCCTGGCAGCCCAGGCAGTGGGTGGTCTCCTTGTCCTGCAACAAGCGCTCCTCTGCCCACAGCTTCTGCTCAAACTCCAGAGCGTCCGATTTCTGCCACAGAACATCCTTATCCCTGCAGGAGCACACACACACACACACACTGTGAATACATGTTTTATGTTTGGATCCAGCATCGAAGTACAAAGGACCCAAAAGATCACAAACACACACACACACAGACAGACACCCAAAGACACACACACACACACAGGTTAAGGCGTCAGCATGCTTCAGTTCCGCTGGCGGCTAGTTCGGCTAGTTGAACCGAACAGGTGTGCTCACATACACCCTTAAAAGACATTCACTTGAAAAACACGGAAAAAGCGGCAATAGTACTGTTTGTCTATTTTGAGACGCCGTAGCCAGCATTCCCTTCCTCACAATATTCAGAATTAATCTAAGATAATTTAAGAAATCTGTCATTAACTTTGACGTTTTGGACGAGAAGATCTTAGTCACGTGATTTTACATCTAACTAAGATGTTTGGAACAGTATTTCTCAATGACTAAATGTGCATGAAAACGAGTCGTCTCTCGTTGAATGACAACAAAGACTTTACTGAAGAATCCCTATTGTTGACCAATCACCGATGAAGGGGCGTAGACTTTGGCTACCAACTTCGGCTTGCCTCAAGAAAAAAAATGGTGTGCCCGAACAACCGGAAAAAAAACGTGCGTAAATCCAAAACGAACAAAAACGTCACAAAATGTTGTCATAATATTTGCACAAACTCTTCCGGCTGGGAAGCATGCGGATGCCTTTAGAGCGCAGGACCTGCTGTTAAAAAGAACACGGTTACATCAGTCTGGTTGTTCCCCTCTGATCATCAGGATATTGTCTGCTCAGTTAGGTTTCTTCAGGCATGGTTTCTTTCTAATCAGTGAATCATACATTTGTGTGATTTGTGGGTATTTGAGGACTAAACTTAGTGTCCACCTGCTCATGGACTCTCTCTCTAACATCCCTAAGGACTGCGTTTGAAAACGAGCTAAAACCGTCACCTTTACTGAAACGTTGATTAATGTGTACTGTCTCTGTAAAAATAAACTCAATAAAGTCAACAAAATCATTATTCATGCTATTCTGGTTATATTGTCCTAATCTAATTTTACATGCACTTCCAACGACCCCCTTTTCTGATATACTGTACGTCTCTCTGCCAATGAGCAGTTGGAATAAAAAAAAATGTAGGAGTAAATTAAGATAAACAAAAGAGATTGTAGTGAATTAAGGACACCCCAGGGGAGCTGGCATTGTGTTTTATCCCCTACAGGGGATGAGAGCTATGCAAATGGAAGAGACACACACACACATATACACACATACACACACACAGAGAGAGAGAGAGAGACACACATAGACACAGACACAGAGAGAGAGAGAGAAACACCCAGACACAGAAAAAGAGAGAAAGAGCGAGAGAGCAATGACTACCAAAAAAACAGAAAATTCATAAGCAGACGAGAGCTGTCGCTTTCTGTTCTTTCCTCTTAATATCCCCCTCTCACTGTCTCCCTCTTAATATCCCCCTCTCACTGTCTCCCTCTTAATATCCCACTCTCACTGTCTCCCTCTTAATATCCCCCTCTCACTGTCTCCCTCTTAATATCTCCCTCTCACTGTCTCCCTCTTAATATCCCCCTCTCACTGTCTCCCTCTTAATATCCCCCTCTCACTGTCTCCCTCTTAATATCCCCCTCTCACTGTCTCCCTCTTAATATCCCCCTCTCACTGTCTCCCTCTTAATATCCCCCTCTCGCTGTCTCCCTCTTAATATCCCCCTCTCGCTGTCTCCCTCTTAATATCCCCCTCTCGCTGTCTCCCTCTTAATATCCCACTCTCGCTGTCTCCCTCTTAATATCCCCCTCTCGCTGTCTCCCTCTTAATATCCCCCTCTCGCTGTCTCCCTCTTAATATCCCCCTCTCGCTGTCTCCCTCCTTAATATCCCCCTCTCGCTGTCTCCCTCCTTAATATCCCCCTCTCGCTGTCTCCCTCTTAATATCCCCCTCTCGCTGTCTCCCTCCTTAATATCCCCCTCTCGCTGTCTCCCTCTTAATATCCCCCTCTCGCTGTCTCCCTCTTAATATCCCCCTCTCGCTGTCTTCCTCCTTGATATCCCCCTCTCGCTGTCTTCCTCCTTGATATCCCCCTCTCGCTGTCTTCCTCCTTGATATCCCCCTCTCGCTGTCTTCCTCCTTGATATCCCCCTCTCGCTGTCTCCCTCCTTGATATCCCCCTCTCGCTGCCTTCCTCCTTGATATCCCCCTCTCGCTGTCGTCCTCCTTGATATCCCCCTCTCGCTGTCTTCCTCCTTGATATCCCCCTCTCGCTGCCTTCCTCCTTGATACCCCCCTCTCGCTGTCTTCCTCCTTGATATCCCCCTCTCGCTGTCTTCCTCCTTGATATCCCCCTCTCGCTGTCTTCCTCCTTGATATCCCCCTCTCGCTGTCTTCCTCCTTGATATCCCCCTCTCGCTGTCTTCCTCCTTGATATCCCCCTCTCGCTGTCTTCCTCCTTGATATCCCCCTCTCGCTGTCTTCCTCCTTGATATCTTGGGACTCTTTCTGAATTCCGAATGGACTACTCCTAGGCAAAGATCTGAAAGGATCGGATATGTATAAGATATATAGCAATTATTGTATATTGCCCTCTAGGAGTCTAGATGCCCATTTTGCCAAATTGGATACACCTAACCGATCATTTCACAACTACAGAAGTGCCTAGAGGTTGATTTGGAATTCAGAAGCGGTCTCTCTTTGTCTCCAAACAACTTTTTTCACCCTCCACCCTTGTCTCCACCCTCCACCCAACCTCCTTTCACCTTTTTTCACCCTCCTCTGTGTCACTCACCTACATCCTGGTCCTCAATCCACCTCTTTTCCATTCCTTCCCTCCTTCCTTTTTGTCAGATCCTTCTCTCCCTCATTTTCGTCAGATCCTTCTCTCCCTCATTTTCATCAGATCCCTACCTCCCTCCTTTTCGTCAGATCCCTCTCTCCCTCCTTTTCGTCAGATCCCTACCTCCCTCCTTTTCGTCAGATCCCTCTCTCCCTCCTTTTTGTCAGATTCCTCTCTACTTCCTTTTCGTCAGATTCCTCTCTACTTCCTTTTCATCAGATCCCTCCCTCCCTCCTTTTCGTCAGATGAGACTGTCAGACTGAGAGATGGCATTACAAAGACCCACACTGTGCTCGCTATGGGAGAGCATCCTCAGAGGACACAGTCCCCACAGGACTCAGCCAAGAGGGTAGCACCAGACCTTGCTATCTGATCACCCAAACGAAGGCAGAAAACAACAACACCCTTTCCAGTTTCTAAACAAAAGCCTGTCTTAGATCTACAGATCAAAGACTCAGCTGTCGCTTTGTCTTTCTCTTCCGGCGCTCAGGATAGTGCAGAGGGACTAGGTCGTACTTGATAAGTTCGATGAGGCGCTCCTCCAGGGTGCTCTTGGTTCGGTATAGGTCGTCGATCTCTGCGGTCGTACTAAGGTAATGACTACGTTTGTCCACCTCGGCCTGCTCCAGTTTCTGCTTTAGCTCCTCACACACCGCCTGGACCGTTGAGAGAGCCTCCTCAGCACTAAATGACAGAGAGATAAGGGAGAGAAAAATATTAAAGTACAAGGCTCTGCATGGTCAATCCGACATCTGCAGTGGCCGTACAGCATTTACTGCGATGCGGACTCCACAGAAGTCAGAGCATTCATATTTCTTGCGCTTCGCGGAGCAGAGCTGAGCTGTTGTGAAGGAAGTTGTCAAGGAAGTTAGATTGTATATATACAGGACCTCCTGCCCCCACCTACCATCAACCAATCATGTCAATGTGGAGCTATACGAAGCCCTTCGCAGTACGGAGCTCGATTTGGCCTTCGCAAGCCTCCGGAGGCTCTGCAATTGCATCACACTCTCTGTACAGAGCCTCCGGATTGCATTTCTGGAGTAAGCATAAATTGGCTTAAACTGTCCACTGAATATTTGTACAAGTTAATATTCTGTTAACTCATCCCAAATAATGTTGTTGACTTGCCCTATACTAGTATATGTGGCCAAAACATAAATTGGAGAAAAAACACTTCAAAAACCCCACCTCGAACTTGTATCTCAAAAAGATTGTTTAAAAAATGCTTGCTATTTCCTCATAGAGCATGATGTCATGTTGGCTTGTTGGCTGAGCTGGCCAATCAGCCGTCTACTCCCATGAATATTTTAATGACTGGTATACGCCCACCCCATTTTTTTGTTGTGGTACTCCCACACATTTCCAACACATAAAAGCTGCTTTTTAACATATTTAATAATAACAACTTTAAATTAATTATAGGCCATATTTCATAGAAATCTGGAAATACTGGACAGTTACTTTAAGAGAATGGAAGAGGGAGTGTGTACGATTACATGGTGTTGACTGTATCAAATCAAATCAAAGTTTATTTGTCACGTGCGCCGAATACAGTGAAATGCTTACTTACAGGTGTAACAGGGTTGGTTATGTTTCCACTTGCCTCTAAAGAAATGTGTATTTGATGTTCAAGCATTCTTATTGGTTAGTTCAACTCTGATGACAATAAGGGGTGTTGTGATTGGCCCCGCTTGCAGATAGGGGGAGATCGCGAACGTCAGGTCTTCCGAGTATGAAAATGTAATGCAAGGGATTTTGCCATCGACAGCCATCAACACTGTTAAGCCCTGCACAACTAACGTGCTGTTTCCCATTTAACAACAGCAGAAATAAATGATGCTCAACTGGGACCACTGGCCGAAGTGATTTGTTATGAGAAAACACAACGCATGGAGAGTACATTATACATCTGTTACACAGGCTCTAACCAATAGTGCAAAAAAGGTATTAGGTGAACAATAGATGAGTAAAGAAATAAAAACAACAGTAAAAAGACAGTGAAAAACAGTAGCGAGGCTATATACAGTAGCGAGGCTATAAAAGTAGCGAGGCTACATACAGACACCGGTTAGTCAGGCTGATTGAGGTAGTATGTACATGTAGATATGGTTAAAGTGACTATGCATATATGATGAACAGAGAGTAGCAGTAGCGTAAAGAGGGGTTGGCGGGTGGCGGGACACAATGCAGATAGCCCGGTTAGCCAATGTGCGGGAGCCCTGGTTGGTCGGGCCAATTGAGGTAGTATGTACATATGTACATTAATGTATAGTTAAAGTGACTGTGCATATATGATAAACAGAGAGTAGCAGCAGCGTAAAAGAGGGGTTGGGGGGGCACACAATGCAAATAGTCCAGGTAGCCATTTGATTACCTGTTCAGGAGTCTTATGGCTTGGGGGTAAAAACTGTTGAGAAGCCTTTTTGTCCTAGACTTGGCACTCTGGTACCGCTTGCCATGCAGTAGTAGAGAGAACAGTCTATGACTGGGGTGGCTGGGGTCTTTGATGGCAGGTCCTGGATGGCAGGCAGCAAAGCCCCAGTGATGTACTGGGCTGTACGCACTACCATCTGTAGTGCCTTGCAGTCAGAGGCCGAGTAATTGCCGTACCAGGCAGTGATGCAACCAGTCAGGATGCTCTCGATGTTGCAGCTGTAGAACCTTTTGAGGATCTAAGGACCCATGCCAAATCTTTTTAGTTTCCTGAGGGGGAATAGGCTTTGTCGTGCCCTCTTCATGACTGTCTTGGTGTGTTTGGACCATTCTAGTTTGTTGGTGATGTGGACACCAAGGAACTTGAAGCTCTCAACCTGCTCCACTACAGCCCCGTCGATGAGAATGAGGGCGTACTCGGTCCTCCTTTTCCTGTAGTCCACAATCATCTCCTTAGTCTTGGTTACGTTGAGGGATAGGTTGTTATTCTGGCACCATCCGGCCAGGTCTCTGACCTCCTCCCTATAGGCTGTCTCATCGTTGTCGGTGATCAGGCCTACCACTTTTATGTCGTCTGCAAACTTAATGATGGTGTTGGAGTTGTGCCTGGCCATGCAGTCGTGGGTGAACAGGGAGTACAGGAGGGGACTGAGCACACACCCCTGGGGGGCTCCGATGTTGAGGATCAGTGTGGCGGATGTGTTGTTACCTACCCTTACCACCTGGGGGCGGCCCGTCAGGAAGTCCAGGATCCAGTTGCAGAGGGAGGTGTTTAGTCCCAGGATCCTTAGCTTAGTGATGAGCTTTGAGGGTACTATGGTATTGAACGCTGAGCTGTAGTCAATGAATAGCATTCTCACATAGGTGTTCCTCTTGTCCAGGTGGGAAAGGGCAGTGTGGAGTGCAATAGAGACGGCATCATCTGTGGATCTGTTTGGGCGGTATGCAAATTGGAGTGGGTCTAGGGTTTCTGGGATAATGGTGTTGATGTGAGCCATTACCAGCCTTTCAAAGCACTTCATGGCTACGGATGTGAGTGCTACGGGTCTGTAGTCATTTAGGCAGGTTGCCTTTGTGTTTTTGGGCACAGGGACTATGGTGGTCTGCTTGAAACATGTTGGTATTACAGACTCAATCAGGGACATAATCTTTGACTCATGCACTTACATAAGAGAATAGCAGACAGAATTGTCTTGTCCATTCTGTACGATGCGTTTAAAAATATCTTAAGACGGGCTACTTAGCTCATCTAAATGGAAAGGTTGTTTTCTGTGTGGGGTATAATAGGTAAATGCCGGAGTTATAGCCTTACCTGGTGACAGAGGCTCTTAGGTGCTGAATCTCTCCCTCACTCTGACAAATGGCTGCTTCGGACTTTGTGATGTGAGCATCCTTCTCTCCAATCAGCCGTGAGTACTCCTCATTCACCCCCTTCATCAAACATAATCATAACATGCAGTAGTTATAAAAATAGAACCAACAAGCTTTCAGAAACAGGTGTTTGATTGGTTGATAAATTAATACAGACCAAGGATTAAGAAGTCTACAGAGGAGCGATGCTTTGTAAACGAACAGCCTATCTCTCTCCTTCACTCAGATTATCATAGCACAGTACAGGCAGATTAATTACAACGTGTCACATCCTCTCTAGGGAAGGACAGGAAGGAGATGAAGACCACTCTGCTCTCTGTTTTATCATACTCGGCTGATGAACACCCAACTCTAATCTGTGTCCTATTAATTAACCCGCTCAGGTGTGTACAGGCCTGCTCTTCTTTCATATTCATTTCTTTGCCCTCCCTCATATGTATTCCTAGGCATCTCTAATGAAAACGTAAAAACGTACGCCAGAGCAGACAGGCTGGACGTGTACACATCTGACTTTGTCATCCACCCAATTATTTGATCATCTTACGAATTCTTATCACTGATTCTTTGCTTTCAGCTATTTCAATGTCGGCTATTTCAATTGGGTCTAAAGATAGTGCTGAACAGACATGCCATTTAGCCAATAATTGTTTTCTCTGCCAGTGTTTCCCAAAGTGTTTTACTGTATGTATCTTGATTGTGATTTATTAGGATCCCCATGGTGACGCCAAATGGCGACAGCTAGTCTTACTGGGTTCCGACATATAACGAAATATACATTACAGAGAAAAGACATGACAGACAAAAGACATTACAGAGAAAATACATTACAAGACAAGGGATTGAAGACTGTGTCTGTTATATTGTACTCTTGTCATACTGTGCATGCGGAAAGTATTCAGACCCTTTGACTTTTTCCACATTTTGTTATGTTACAGCCTTATTCTAAAATTGATTAAATAAGAAAAAAATCATCACAATACCCCATATTGACAAAGCGAAAACAGGTTAAGAATTTTTTTGCAAATGGATTACAAATAAAAAACAGAAATACCTTCCTTCTATACATAAGTATTCAGACCCTTTGCTACGAGATTCGAAATTGAGCTCAGGTGCATCCTGTTTCCATTGATCATTCTTGAGATGTTTCTACAACTTGATTGGAGTCCACCTGTGGTAAATTCAATTGATTGGACATGATTTGGAAAGGCACACACCTGTCTATATAAGGTCCCACAGTTGATAGTGCATGTCAGAGCAAAAACCAAGCTATGAGGTCGAAGGAATTGTCCGTAGAGACAGGATTGTATCGAGGCACAGATCTGGGGAAGAATAACAAAAAATGGCTGCAGCATTGAAGGTCCTCAAGAACACAGTGGCCTCCATCATTCTTAAATGGAAGAAGTTTGGAACCGCAAAGACTCTTCCTAGAGCTGGCCACCCAGCCAAACTGAGCAATCGAGGGAGAAGGGCCTTGGTCAGGGAGGTGACCAAGAACCCGATGGTCACTCTGACAGAGCTCCAGAGTTCCTCTGTGGAGATGGGAGAACCTTCCAGAAGGACAACCATCTCTGCAGCATTTCACCAATCAGGCCTTTATGGTAGAGTGGCCAGACGGAAGCCACTCCTCAGTAAAAGGCACATGACAGCCCACTTGGAGATTGCCAAAAGGCACCTAAAGACTCTCAGACCACGAGAAACAAGATTCTCTGGTCTGATGAAACTAAGATTTAACTCTTTGGCCTGAATGCCAAGCGTCACGTCTGGAGGAAACCTGGCACCATCCCTACAGTGAAGCATGGTGGTGGCAGCATCATGCTATGGGGATGTTTTCAGCGGCAGGGACCGTGAGACTAGTCAGAATCGAGGGAAAGATTCACGGAGCAAAGTACAGAGAGATCCTTGATGAAAACCTGCTCCAGAGCGCTCAGGACCTCAGACTGGGGCGAAAGTTCACCTTCCAACAGAACAACAACCCTAAGCACACAGCCAAGACAACACAGGAGTGGCTTCGGGACAAGTCTCTGAATGTCCTTGAGTGGCCCAACCAGAGCCTGGACATGAACCAGGTCGAACATAACTGGAGAGACCTGAAAATAGCTGTGCAGTGATGCTCCCCATTCAACCTGACAGAGCATGATCTGCAGAGAAGAATGGGAGAAACTCCCCAAATACAGGTGTGCCAAGCTCGTAGCGTCATACCCAAGAAGAATGAAGACTGTAATCGCTGCCAAAGGTGCTTCAACAAAGTACTGAGTAAAGAGTCTGAATACTTATGTAAATGTGATCATTTTTATTTATTTTTTATTGTAAATTTGCAACAATTTATTGAAACCTGTTTTTGCTTTGTCATTATGGGGTATTGTGTGTAGATTGATGAAGAAGAAAAAATAATTTAATATATTTTAGAATAAGGTTGTATTGTAACAAAATTTGGAAAAAGTCAAGGGGTCTGAATACTTTCCGAATGCACTGTATGTGAATAATGTGAAGAGGTGAAGATACAGACCTCTAACTCTGAGACTTTGGCCTCCAGACCGGACACCTTCTCCTGCTCTTTTGGCAGCTGGACTCTCAGTTTCCCCAGCTCATCATTCACACTCTGGATAGATAGAGTAAAACACACAGGTGTTCTAATGGAGAGTAAAACACACAGGCGTTCTAATGGAGAGTAAAACACACAGGCGTTCTAATGGAGAGTAAAACACACAGGCGTTCTAATGGAGAGTAAAACACACAGGTGTTCTAATGGAGAGTAAAACACACAGGTGTTCTAATGGAGAGTAAAACACACAGGCGTTCTAATGGAGAGTAAAACACACAGGCGTTCTAATGGAGAGTAAAACACACAGGTATTCTAATGGAGAGTAAAACACACAGGTGTTCTAATGGAGAGTAAAACACACAGGTATTCTAATGGAGAGTAAAACACACAGGTGTTCTAATGGAGAGTAAAACACACAGGTGTTCTAATGGAGAGTAAAACACACAGGTGTTCTAATGGAGAGTAAAACACACAGGTGTTCTAATGGAGAGTAAAACACACAGGTGTTCTAATGGAGAGTAAAACACACAGGTGTTCTAATGGAGAGTAAAACACACAGGTGTTCTAATGGAGAGTAAAACACACAGGTGTTCTAATGGAGAGTAAAACACACAGGTGTTCTAATGGAGAGTAAAACACACAGGTGTTCTAATGGAGAGTAAAACACACAGGTATTCTAATGGAGAGTAAAACACACAGGTGTTCTAATGGAGAGTAAAACACACAGGTATTCTAATGGAGAGTAAAACACACAGGTATTCTAATGGAGAGTAAAACACACAGGTGTTCTAATGGTGCCAAGAGGCCATTAACTGTTTTATTAATCACATTGCTCTTAATGCTGCTTTTCGACTAACACCAGTGTTACACTAGTGTATACACCCTTATGATATACTAGGGAAATTGTGTCTCCATAGCTAGGGCTGACAGTGAGGACTTGTGAAGAGCAGAATCAACATCCTCCGCTGGGTGTTAAAGTCCACAGTTAGTCATTGTTATTTAAATGTCAGCTGAAAAGTACCAGTGGGCTGGCTTTGGCCCCAAGTTAGAGCAGGTCCGCCTGAGCCATGGCCCAGTGAGTAACGGGTGCTGACCCACGCAGATGGAAACAGAAAAGTCTGAGACTTTTGGGTAAACACTGGGTGGAAATACACCATAAACTACCCTTTCATGTGCTGCTGTAATGATATGATTTTGCTCCTGTCCGGGATTCCCCCATGGCACACGCTTTTCACAGAACTCCAGTCAAACTCACCTTGATCTGGTTCTGATGATTCATGCTCTCGGAGCTCATCTGGAACTTGACCGCCTCCATCTCCTCCCGACTTGAGTCTTTGAGGCTCCTCACCTGGCCCTCCGCCTTCTCCAGCTTCTCCTGGAGCTCCAGCATGGCTGCCGGAAGGTTCTCCATCATCCTCAGCTCCTCTCTCAGGCTGGCGTTCTCCTGGCGAAGGGCGGCCATGCAGGCCTCCTGCCGCTCCACCTCCCTGGACGTCCGCTCCTCTAGCTCCCCTATCCTGCCTGCCTCCCCCGCCCAGCCTTCCTTGGCCTCCTCCCTTTCTGCTGTCAGTCTACATATGGTCATCCCAAGCTCTGCCATCTCTGTATTGGCCCGGTGGAGGCCCTCGCGTGTCTCAACATTCTCTATGGCCAGCCTCTCGTTCTGGGTCTTGAGTGTGGCCAGCTCTCCTCTGGCGAAGGCCTCAGAGGAGGCTAATTCTGCCCGGGTGGCTGCCTCAACCCGGTCACGCTCCCTGCTCAGAGCCTCTTCCCTCTCATTGTACTGCAGGAGCTCGGCTACGTGCCTCTGGTTGAGTGCCTCGGTCTGGGCTTTAAGCTGCTCCGTTAGGGTCCTGAGTTCGTCTCTCTGGGCCTCCGTCACCTCCAGCTGGGCCTGGCTCCTCATCCTGTCCTCCGCAGAGGTGTTCAGCTGCAACCTCAGATCCAGCACTTCCGCCTGGAGCCTGGTCACTTCCTTCATGTTCACCTCCAGCTGGCCCTCTACCATGGTCATTTTGGCGGCTATCTCCTGGCTCTCCTTGGCCTGGGCAGAGCTCCTCACTAGCTGGGTTCTCTCCACCGTCTGCTTCTCGGTGGTGACCCTCTCTATCAGCTTTGTCTTTTTGGCGCAGGCCTTTTCTGCATCTGTCTTAGCCTTCTCCAGTGCCCTCCCCCTGGCCTCTAGGGCCTCCACCCTGGCCTGGAGCTCTACACAGCCTTTCTCCTTGTTCTCGAGCTGGGCCTGCCGGTCTTTGAGCTGCTCCTGCAGGCTGGCCTCACTCCTGCGGGACCGACCCAAGCTCTTCTCCAGCTCTCCGATCTGCCCTTGGATGGCCTTCAGCTCATCCTGCATGGAGCTCAGGGCCGCCCTCACCGTGGCCTGCTCCTCCCTCAGGCCTAGGTTCTCCTGCTCCAGCCGTTTGCCGGCGGCATCTGACACCTCGGCAGCCATGGCTGCCCTCTGCAGACTCTCGTCCAAGGCCCGGTTCTCCTCACGCAGCCTCCTGTCCTTCTCATCCACAGTCACTTTGGCGTCGTCCAGCTGGCCCCTCAACTGCTTGTCAGAGGCCCTCAGAGCAGCCACCTCACCCTCAAGGGCTACCCGGCTTTCCGCCAGCTCCTTCTTCAGCTCCTCATTCCTCTTCACTGTGCCCAGCAACTTCCCGTTCAGCTCCATCAGGTTGGTGCACTGGGTCTTGTACTCCTCGATCCTATTGGCTTGCTCCCTGACGCTGGACTCCAGTCCTGAGAGGTTGGCGCTCAGGCCGTCACGCTCTGTGGTCAGGCTATGGCTCTGGACCTCCAGGTGCTGGAGCTTCTGGGTGCTGGAGAGCAGCTCCGCCTCTCTGGTCTTCAACTGCTTCTTCAGGTAGAGGAGTTCCACCTCCAAGGCTTCTTTCAGATTGCCCATGCTTCCCTGGATCTCCTCTTTCTCCTCCTGCGCCCTGTCTCTGGCCTCCTCGGCATGCATCTCCCTTTCTTCCAGAGCACTCTGGAGGTCATGCAGCTGCCTCTGCAGGTTGCTGGCCTCCTTCTCCCTCAAAGTCAATGCCCCCTGCAGCTTGTCAATGGCGTTACACTGCTCCTCTGCACACTCTGCGAACTTAGACTTCTCCTCTGCAGCAGACTTTGACAGCGCCTCCAGCTTGGCCTCATCCTCCTTTGCTGCCACCTCCTTGACCCTTAGCTCATTTGCCAGCTTCTCGGCCTGCCTCCTCCTATCCTCTCCCTCTGCCAGAGCCTCTATCTTCCCCCCCTCTGCCTCCTTCAGTCTGTCCAGCAGCTCGTGGATCTTCTGTGCTGAGTCAAAATAGCTGGTCACCTGCTGGCCCTTCTCATCCAACACGCCGTCCAGCTTGGCCATTAGTTCTACGTTCTTCCCCTCTGCGGCCACCAGCTTCTCCTGGATGTGGTGCTGTTCTGCTTCCCTGGCCCTCTCCCCAGCCCTCAGGGTCTCCAGCTCGCGGGACAAGGCCTCCTCACGCCTCTCCAGGGATTTCAGGGTCCCTTGCATACCCTGCTGTTCCTCCTGTGCGGTCAACGAAACGTCCAGCTGCCTCTGGAGCTCCACCACCACGCCTTTGAGCTCAGCACCCTCCTCCCCCATCAGGCGCACCCTGTCCTGGAGCTCCCGCTGTTTCAGCTCTGACTGGTCCAGCTCCAGGCGGAGCTCGTCCAACATGCTCACCTCCACGCCGGAAGGCAGCGACTCGTTCAGCTCGCTCAGCATGCCCGGGCCGTACTCAGGACTGCCGGGGAACTCATGAGCGTGCTAGGGGGGAGGTTATTAGAGGAACAGGGTACTAGAGTGAGTACTGCAGACTTGACACATTGTTAAGGCTTCACTAGAAATACTGTATGATCTCACAAGATATGACTAGCTCCTTATAGAACCATATTAGTCCCAGTAGAGTAAAAGCTCTGAGGAGCTGTGTCAGTACCTGTGAGTATGTGCTGGCCAGGCTGTTAATGCTGGAGCTGCGACTGGGTGGTTTCCACATGTGGCCAGGTGAGTTGGGCATGCCCAGTGTCCTCCTGGAGATCAGAAAACACACATGTGATGAGGTGACATCACCAAGTGTCTACATTTGATAAATTCCTCAATCCAATGCCCAGCATCTTGAGTATGGGGTACATTTATAAACATAATGACTTTGCGATTGGTTACCTTGCAAAGGTGGGCCAGGACGAGTCAAGGTCATGACCCCTGGAAGCCACGTCAAACTGGATCTCGTTGAGCTCATACAGGTGACTTACGATGTCAACACTGAGGTGGGATTTCAGCAAGGGGCTGCGAGCATAGTACCAGTCACTGCCAGGAGAAGAAGAGAAGCATATAGACAGGGAAATGAGTGGAGAGATAGGCATAACAACACACGTGCATACATTCACATAGAAATACCTTCACTAACACACTTGGATTGTTCCTTATATTAAATCACTTCGACATGTACAAAAAGTACTTTTTTGGACTAATGGACATGCCTTTTACAAACACACAGGTACATTTCACAAGTACATAGAGCATATAGACGTGGTTCTGTACAACGGGAGAAGTAACTTTTCGAGAAGTGGATTGGTACAAAATGCTGTATCTATACTCAGTCAGACAACGTCTACTCCCCTCCCACTGGACACTGCTTCCAGTGACCTTTGCCAACATAAGACCTGGTACACTGTGTTTACTCACCTGAGGAACAGGGAAACGTTTACAGAAGTAAAACACCACAAGGGAAAAGAGAAACGAAAGGCGCTAACAAGAATAAGGAAGGAAACTTTGTTTACTTGAAACAATCGATTTCAGAATAGTAGTCTGTAACATAAACAAGTCCCTTCATTTAGCCAAACACTATCCCAGACGTGAACCTATGACCTACACACCTATGTTTAACGCCTAAAACTGTTGCTGGAGTGGGGTCAGGTTTGAGATTTGGGAAAAAAAGTGTCTGCTCACTTTGCAGTTCCCAAGTATGATATTTATTTGAGACATCTTTGCCGCAGGGATTTCAACCAATGACCTTCTGTGAATCCTGTGCTGGGTTGAGTTTTACCTGGTCACCCTTTGGTTCATCAGGCACTGCTGCAACGTGTCAGCCAGTCGCTGGTGCACTAGGGAGTAACGAATGAAAGCCCTGCCTTTCCCCAGAGAAGTCTTCAGCTGGAAAGGAAAAGTACAGGAACTATTCACAGTGCTGTACAGCAAATATATAGCTGTTCATCTGCCAATGAGGCCTTAAACTAACGTATGTTTCCTGAATGTGTCCATTAAAGGGATAGTTCAAATCAAAGTTCGTCAGACATTTTCATTCCTCAAAAGTGGTCTATAATCAATCATCCATATTCAACGAAATCTGTTGTGTAGATCCTGTTAACAAATATGATTTGTTTTTCATGGCTAGTATCCACTACCCAGCAGAATGCTAAATTCCCCCATGCCCTTATAACTACTTATCAGTGAGACTGACAATTGAATGCATCTATGTTAATTATGCAATGCGTGACAGCTGCATTGTCAGGAGTATTATCCGTTGAATCACACAAGGGAAATATGCGTCAAAGTAGATTCGGTAGATCATTTGTAGATACAGTTAATATGTTCCTTCATTATTTAACATTTGGCGAAACTGTAATGGTACACATAACTTCAGATAGAGGGTACAAAGAAATGGTGACAGTGGTGTTTGCTGTGACCCATAAAAAGGTGGTAAAGAACTCTAAAGATAGAACGTCATTACGTATGAATTACTACTATACATTGTGTAATAACAGTTGACGATCCTTATAATTGACTTTCAAAAGTGCTGATCTCAATACCTCAGGGATGGATTTGACAAAGCGGATACCATCGTTGGCTCCTTTGATCTTGGCCAGACAGTCGCTGAAATAATCCCAGTAGTCTTTTCTGGTGCCAAGAAATGTTGTCTTCTCCTTCTGGTCAAACTGAAAAGCGTAGATGACGTGTTAGCGACAAATTGTATATGACCTACTGTACAGAAATCTGAACAATGCCATGTTGGTGAGCATAGCAGGTTGGACTTGATTTGACTTGGACTCTGTGCGGCGATTTCCTGGACACAGATTAAACCTAATCCTGGACTGAAAAGCATGTTGCTTAATCTGTGTCTGGTAGGAAAAAAACGGATTGTTCTATAGATTTTTTGATTCATTAACCAGTCCTGGATGTTGCTTTGGGGCCTTGGTCCCGCCTAAAGAAAGGGAAAACAATGTTCGTACTATACCACTGTCTATGAACAGTGAGTGACTCACCTGTAGAAGGTACTCCAGTTTGTAGGAGAATTTCTGCAGATTGGGACTATCATCTGTGATTGGCTCCCCATTCTCCCTGTACTCTTTAGTGAGCTCAGCAACAGCATCTGTGGTTCAGAGAGAGGACAAGAGAAAGAGAGAGCGAGATAAATACAGAGGCTGTCACAGAACACAAACGGATGTAAACAGATGTTTTTTCTCTATTTTTACTATGTTCTACATTGTAGAATAATAGTGAAGACATAAAAGCTATGAAATAGCACATATGTAATCATGTAGCAACCAAAAAAGTGTTACACAAATCAAAATATATTTTATATTTGAGATTCTTCAAAGTAGCCACCCTTTGCCTTAATGACAGCTTTGCACACTCTTGGCATTCTCTCAACCAGCTTCCAACAGTCCCGAAGGAGTTCCCACATATGCTGAGCACTTGTTGGCTGCTTTTCCTTCACTCTGTGGTCCAACTCATCCCAAACCATCTCAATTGGGTTGAGGTCGGATGATTGCGGAGGCCAGGTCATCTGATGCAGCACAGCTGTTCTTGCCATAATATGGACTTGGTCTTTTACCAAATAGGGCTATCTTCTGTGTACACCGCTATCTTGTCACAACACAACCGATTGGTTCAAATGCATTAAGGAAAGAAATTCCACAAATTCACTTTTAACAAGGCACACCTGTTAATTGAAATGGATTCCAGGTGACTACCTCATGAAGCTGGTTGAGAGAATGCCAAGAGTGTGCAAAGCTGTCATCAAGGCAAAGGGTGGCTACTTTGAAGAATCTCAAATATAAAATATATTTTGATTTGTTTAACACTTTTTTGGTTGCTACATGATTCCATATATGTTATTTCATAGTTTTGATGTCTACACTATTATTGTAGAATGTAGAAAATAGTAAACATAAAGAAAAACCCTAGAATGAGTAGGTGTGTCCAATCCTTTGACTGGTACTGTACATCGACATTACACGAGCATTCCCCTCACTCATACACAGCTGACAGGAACTGAGTTTCTACTACACAAGCTTTACCTGTTGAGAGAAACACATTACTGTGATCGTCCCAGACCTGGTAGCCTCTTTCTCCTGAACTAAATGGAAAAATAGGTAAATCGATCTAGGCCAATAGGCACAGTATCTGTGGAACGTTTTGGGTTGGCACAGAAACCCTGAAATTTCTAGAAACCATTACAATGCACCAAACATAGAGTACACACAGTCAGATGTAATATCCTCACAGTGCCCTGGATACATTTCAATGGTTTCCAGGTCATATACAAGTCAAAACAGATGGAGTCAAAAGCCCAGTATATCCACCCAGGCATGTCTCCACAACGTCTACCCACAACCTCTAACTCCACACAGACGACCCCTTCCTCACACATCTCAGCTCAGTACAATTACCCACTTGCCTCTCATCCAGCGTAAAAACAGGAAAGACACCCGTGACGGGTGCACCCTGAGGCTAAGCACCCCCTCTCTCTCTCGCTGCATGCTGACAGGGCCTCTCTGTCGCCCCAGCCACACCCTGGGGGGTACACCCCGAGGACTGGGGGAGAGGGTCGGCTCCATGATGTCGTCCCAATGAGGAGACCGGACAACCAATGTGTGGAAAGAAATGCTGTCAGGCTTGAAGCCGAGGCCAAGCCAGTTACATCTAGGCCACTGTAACCCTTCTGTCACTTTCTCTACCTCTGTGATCCTACTCTCTTTCTATCTTTCTCTCCCTCTCTGACTCTCGATGTCAGCCGACAGTGGCGGTCTACCCCTGTAACTATCACACAGGCCCGCACGCACGCACTGGTTGTTACAAAGGGACCGACACGCGAGAAGTCACACGCAGTCACGCACACAAAAACACACAATGGCAGTGTACCATGCAGATCTCTGATAATCCTCTGAAGCTGGCTCTCCCCCACACCGCCGGCCATGGTCCGACTGGCTCTATGGCAACCAGGTCACGGGGTGATAAACAGTCTGCTGAATCAGAGAATCAGATGGACAGTCAGGAACAAAAGACAAGCATGTACTGACACACACGCACGCAGCGGGCGGACTGGGACCAAAAATCTACCCCCATTATTAGCTACATAATGATCATTTAGACAAGTTAGACAATCCGACTGGGATAAAAATGGATCAGCCCAACATCTCAGTACTACATCCCTTTCACATTCTGTCTGTCAATCACTCACTATATCACACACACACACACACACACACACACACACACACACACACACACATGCATGCATGCAAACACACACATACAGTCAAACACACACATACACTTTCATTACACATTTCTAAGCACCGCTGGAGAACATGCTGTGTTTCCCAACTTGTGGTTTGAACTCCACCTACCTTGGTCGTGGCTAAAAATTTGAAATATTTGATGCTGGTACATAAGCCTGTGAGCTCAGTGTTACCTCAAGACAAGTCTGAGAAAGAAATAGATGAGCTTTCTATGAGTTCTACAGGGATCTCACTTTTAGAATATGGTATTCTTGGATTCTGAATATGGTATTCTTGGATTCTGAATATGGTGTTCTTGGATTCTGAATATGGTGTTCTTGGATTCTGAATATGGTGTTCTTGGATTCTGAATATGGTGTTCTTGGATTCTGAATATGGTGTTCTTGGATTCTGAATATGGTGTTCTTGGATTCTGAATATGGTGTTCTTGGCTGTCTGGTTGCATAGAGATCACCCTCTGCGGGGCCAGAACAAACAGATGCACCTGGTTTTCATGGGAAATGGAAAGAGATCCTGTGACGCAACTTTCACATTTGGACGTTAACAACAAAGATTGTACAGTATGAAGATAGGCAGAAACTGCTTCTCCAGTAGAAATCCCTGATCACACTTGTAGGTGAACGTCATGACGACGTTGGCTAGCTAAGCTCATGCGTAGAAACACGTCAGCGGGTTTAATGGTCATCTCACACTGAACCGCGCATGTGCAGGCCGTCAAATCAAAAGCACTTCTTCAATATAAAGATGTTTTGGACAAAAATGAAAGAGTGTCAGTTTGTCACTTTCACGAGGTTGGAGTATTAAGATGTTCAACTAGTTAAGACATTGGCTCAAATCTAGGTCGTGCCTTTAGATTTCAAGAAAATTAACTAAGGAAGAATTTTTCACTTCTCTCATTGACTTCTCAAACTCCAAACCCCGGCCTGGTCTGCTTAGTCTGTTTCGCAAGTCCCGCCTCTGGTTTTTAGAAACGCTGTATTAACAAGGCGACACCAGGCAACACGCCACCTTAACATACTGACCACACCAGCTGCGTTGCGTGCGCGAGCGTGGCAAAATAAATGTACACATACATTACATGGCCAAAAGTATGTCACCTACTCGTCGAACATCTCATTCCAAAATCATGGGCATTAATATGGAGTTGTGCCCCCCTTTGCTGATATAAACAGCCACTCCTTTGGGAAGGCTTTCCACTAGATGTTGGAACATTGCTGCGGGGACTTGCTTCCATTCAGCCACAAGACCATTAGTGAGGTAGGGCACTGATGTTGGGCGATTAGGCCTGGCTAGCAGTCGGTGTTCCAATTCATCCCAAAGGTGTTTGATGGGATTGAGGTCAGGGCTCTGTGCAGGTCAGTCAAGTTCTTCCACACCGATTTCGACAAACCATTTCTGTATAGACCTCACTTTGTGCACGGGGGCACTGCACGGGGGCACTGCACGGGGGCATTGCACGGGGGCATTGCACGGGGGCACTGCACGGGGGCATTGAACAGGGGCATTGCACGGGGGCATTGCACGGGGGCATTGGGGTGGCAGGTAGCCTAGTGGTTAGAGCGTGGGCCAGTAAATGAAAGGTTGCTGGATCAAATCCCTGAGCTGACAAGGTAAAAATCTGTCGTTCGACCCCTGAACAAGGCAGTTAACCCACTGTTCCCTAACTTGCCTAGTTAAATAATGGTTAAATAAATAAAAAGCTATTACATTGTTATGTTGAAAGAGGAACGGGCCTTCCCCAAACTGTTGCCACAAAGTTGGAAGCATAGAATAGTCTAGAATGTCATGGTATGCTGTAGCGTTAAGATTTCCCTTCACTGGAACTAAGGGGCCTAGCTCGAACCATGAAAAACAGCCCCAGGCCATTATTCCTCATCCACCAAACTTTACAGTTGGCACTATGCATTGGGGCAGGTAAAATAACAACCCAATGTTTATATCACAGGACAAATTAGCTGGCAACAGCAAGCTAGCTATCTAAATGTCCATGAATGTCTCATGTGTTTCTACCTGTCCCCAAATGAATATAGTTGGTTCAGAGTTTGTTTTGATATTTCAACCTGCATGTCCTGATCTCATCCTGTGTGGATCAACATGGCGCACGCGCACGCACATGCCCAGTGTAGTCAGCATGTAACTCCTCCTCCACATTTACTGGATTGGTTCTCCAGTGCAGAAGATAACTTTCCCCAACAGGGCCATAAAAAATGAAACTCTGCTCAGGCATTTCTGTTATGCCTGCTACGTTACATGCTGACTAAACTGGGCACGTGCATGCGTCCACGTGCACCATCACGCACATGTTGATTTTGTCCATCCACACCAAACGCGATCTAGGCACGCAGATTGAAATATCAAAACGAACTCAGAACCAACTATATTAATTTGGGGACAGGTCGAAACGCATGAAACATTCATGGACATTTAGCTAGCTAGCTTGCTGTTGCTAGCTAATATGTCCTGGGATATAAACATTGGGTTGTTTTTTTACCTGAAATGCACAAGGTCCTTTTTTTCTGGAACTTTGTAGAATTTTGACCCATTTTGAGATAAAAGGTGAAACCTAGTTAGTTTCTAGTAATCTCTCCTCCTTCAGTCTTCTTCTTCTGTGGACTTAATATGGCAGTTGGCAACCAACTTTAAGGTGCATTACCACCACCAACTGGACTTGCCAAATTCTATTTTAGCGCCTGGCTACTCAGACACCCGTTGACGCGTGCGAGCGTTTTGGATGAAATTATTGAATAACATGTATGTGTACATTTATTTTGCAACGTTCTTTCAGGCAACGCAGGTGGTGTGGTCAGCATGTTAGGTTACATAGAGATTTTTCCATTTACCACAGCTTCCATTGCCTCACCTATCATTTACTGTACTGAGAGTTTTGCTTAGTCTTATCTACGATAGGTGAAGTGGATATTATTAGGTTGGCACTCAGGCTACAAAGGCAAATATGTCTATAAAATATGCAGGCTGACCGTTAGGCATACTGCAAATTCGAAAATACCATATTCTTAATTCAGCTGTGACTGTCTTTTATTTTGGTTCTTCCTTTCTTATTTATCAACATTCTTTCTCTCTCTATCTATCTTAGCCTAGTAACGTAGTTTAACATGATGGGTGCAAATGTGCACTGTATTACATACAGTTGAAGTCGGAAGTTTACATACACTTAGGTTGGAGTCATTAAAACTCGTTTTACAACCACTACAAAAATGTCTTGTTAACAAACTATAGTTTTGGTAAGTCGGTTAGGACATCTACTTTGTGCATGACACAAGTAATTTTCTAACAATTGTTTACAGACAGATTATTTCACTTATAATTCACTGTATCACAATTCCAGTGGGTCAGAAGTTTAATTAGACTAAGTTGTCTGTGCCTTGAAACAGCTTGGAAAATTTCAGAAAATGATGTCATGGCTTTAGAAGTTTCTGATAGGCTAATTGACATCATTTGAGTCAATTGGAGGTGTACCTGTTGATGTATTTCAAGGCCTACCTTCAAACTCAGTGCTTCTTTGCTTGACATCGTGGGAAAATCAAAAGAAATCAACCAAGAAAATCAGCCAGTCTACAAATAATTGTAGAATTCCACAAATCTGGTTCATCCTTGGGAGCAATTTCCAAACGCCTGAAGGAACCACGTTCATCTGTACAATCAATAGCACGCAAGTATAAACACCATTGGACCACACAGCCTCATACCGCCAAGGAAGGAGACGCGTTCTGTCTCCTAGAGATGAATGTACTTTGGTGCGAAAAGTGCAAATCAATCCCAGAACAACAGCAAAGGACCTTGTGAAGATGCTGGAGGAAACAGGTACAAAAGTATCTATATCCACAGTAAAACGAGTCCTATATCGACATAACCTGGGAGGCCGCTCAGTAAGGAAGAAGCCACTACTCCAAAACCGCCATAAAAAAGCCAGACTACGGTTTGCAACTGCACGTGGGGAAAAAGATCTTACTTTTTGGAGAAATGTCGTCTGGTCCGATGAAACAAAAATAAAACTGTTTGGCAATAATGACCATCGTTATGTTTGGAGGAAAAAGGGGAGGCTTGCAAGTCGAAGAACACCATGCCAAACGTGAAGCACGGGGGTGGCAGCATCATGTTGTGGGGGTGCTTTGCTGCAGGAGGGACTGGTGCACTTCACAAAATAGATGGCATCATGAGGCAGGAAAATGATGTGGATATATTGAAGCAACATCTCAAGACATCAGTCAGGAAGTTAAAGCTTGGTCGCAAATGAGTCTTCCAAATGGACAATGACCCCAAGCATACTTCCAAAGTTGTGGCAAAATGGCTTAAGGACAACGAAGTCAAGGTATTGGAGTGGCCATCACAAAGCCCCGACCTCAATCCTGTAGAACATTTGTGGGCAGAACTGAAAAAGTTACACCAGCTCTGTCAGGAGGAATTGGCCAAAATTCACCCAAATTATTGTGGGAAGCTTGCGGAAGGCTGCCCTAAACATTTGACCCAAGTTAAACAATTTAAAGGGAATGCCACCAAATAATAATTGAGTGTATGTAAACTTTTGACCCACTGGGAATGTGATGAAAGAAATAAAAGCTGAAATAAATAATTATCTCTACTATTATTCTGACATTTCACATTCTTAAAATAAAGTGATGATCCTAACTGACCTAAGACAGGGAATTTTTACTAGGATTAAATGTCAGGAATTGTGAAAAACTCAGTTTAAATGTATTTGACAAAGGTTTATGTAAACTTCCGACTTCAACTGTATATTGCATAGTTGTATCCTCTGAGTGGAACAGACTGTATTGTGGCTGCAACAAGAACGCGATCATTGAAAACTGTTGCGTAAGAACAGGGTAATGTCTAACTATCAATCCCCGGAAGGCGAAAACATTGTGCACTAGTCCTTTAAACATTTTACTTGTCGCTTAAAGTTGATTATGTTCGCACACAACAGGGTTTCATTCATGAGAAAATCTATCGATCGATTGTAATACGCGAGAGACTAACAAAGCTCCACTCAGACCGCGATGTTGCCAAAAGAGGAAGTGGGGAGGAACTGTAAACTAAGTGAAACTATTCCTACATTGTTGTATCGTTTTCTAATTGTTGGATAAGGGGAACCGATAAAAACTGGGAGCGGACTTATTATGGTTTGTATTTAAAAAGAACAAGCTGTCCAAACGTTACAAAAAATATAGACTGTACTTAATTCTTAACAGCTATTCAAATTAAAACACTAATTGTCAAAACATTTGACTCTAGACTACATTATGTTGCACAACACATTTGACTAAAACCCTAAATAAAATGGTCTGTAAATGGGCTGGTATGTCCACATCGCCAATAATGTTGTTATTATCTGACTATATCCAGTGACAGTCTGTCCTTGGCATGTATATAGCCCTAAATCAGTTATTTCATTCTAAGTGAATGTACATAAAACACATTTATATTAATATAAACAAATAGACATTGATCATTTAAGAAAGAAAACTACTTAAACGTACGTTAAACTGCGTGATCCATGAAAATCCAGATAGTTTACATCCACACACAATCTTGCTATGTATGGGGCGGCAACAATAACTGGATTGACAAGTAGGTCAACCACTTACAATGCGAGAATGAGGACAAGGGCAGGGTTTCCACTAGTTACCACAGCCACAAAGTAAAAATTGGCTATAGGCCTATCGTTATTTTTTTTAGCTTTTTGGTATTCATTTAAAGTTACTGTTAGACATAAACTTAGCAGTGTGGTTAAGGTTAAGGTTTGCGGTTAGGGATAGGTTTAAAATCAGATTTTAAGAAGATAAATTGTAGAAATAGGCGGTGTGTATGACTTTGTGGCTGGGGTAATTAGTGACGACCCAAGGGCAGAGGACTCGGTATGTATAGTTTGGTTGTAGAGTATTACAAGGTAAATAGTAAAATCGTGTGGGGTGATTAATGTAGGACTGGTTTATTTCTCAGGACTACCACACCCCACTCGGGCATGATTTGTAAGAAAATAGGCTTTTAGCCAGAGCTGCACAGGTGAAGAGAAAGTGTTTACTTCTACCCAACATCTGCCCGTGAAAATATGACCACGAAGTGGGTTGAAACCTGGTCTCAGAGCATTTCGTATTCTATAGGTAAATCCGAGACGCTCCATTTATACTGAACAAAAATATAAACGTGTAACAGTATAACTTTAAACCGTCCCCTCGCCCCGACACGGGCGCGAACCAGGGACCCTCTGCACACATCAACAACAGTCACCCACGAAGCGTCGTTACCCATCGCTCCACAAAAGCCGCGGCCCTTGCAGAGCAAGGGGCAACACTACTTGTAGGTTTCAGAGCAAGTGACGTAACTGATTGAAACGCTAGTAGCGCGTACCCGCTAATTAGCTAGCCATTTCACATCCGTTACACTCACCCCCCTTTCAACCTCCTCCTTTTCCGCAGCAACCAGTGATCCGGGTCAACAGCATCAATGTAACAGTATAACTTTAAACCGTCCCCTCGCCCCGACACGGGCGCGAACCAGGGACCTTCTGCACACATCAACAACGGTCGCCCACGAAGCATCGTTACCCATCGCGCCACAAAGGCCGTGGCCCTTGCAGAGCAAGGGGCAACACTACTTGTAGGTTTCAGAGCAAGTGACGTAACTGATTGAAACGCTAGTAGCGCGTGCCCGCTAACTAGCTAGCCATTTCACATCCGTTACAAACGCAACATGTAAAGTGTTGGTCCCATGTTTCATGAGCTGAAAATAAGAGATCCCAGAAATGTTCCATATGCACAAAAAGCTTATTTTTCTACAATGTTGTGAACAAATTTGTTTACTATCAAATCAAAATGTATTTGTCACATACACATGGTTAGCAGATGTGAATGCGAGTATAGCGAAATGCTTGTGCTTCTAGTTCCGACCATGTAGTAATATCTAACAAGTAATCTTGTCACGCCCTGACCTTAGTTAATTTTTTATGTCTCTATTTTGGTTTGGTCGGGGCGTGAGTTGGGGTGGGCATTCTATGTTTTCATTCTATGTTTTATTTTCTATGTGTTTGGCCTGGTATGGTTCCCAATCAGAGGCAGCTGTCTATTGTTGTCTCTGATTGAGAACCATACTTAGGTAGCCTTTTCCCACCTGGTGTTTGTGGGTAGTTGTTTTCTGTTGTGTGTCTGCACCAGCCAGAACTGTTTCGGTCGTTCTCTTTGTTAATTTTGTTACTTCAGTGTTCATTTAATAAATATGGACACGTACCACGCTGCACCTTGGTCCTCTCCTTCCAACAGCCGTTACAAATCTAACCTAACAATTTCACAACAGCTACCTGCATAGGCAAGCTGCAGTATATACAGTATATACATATGAGATGAGTAATGTAGGGTATGTAAACATTATATAAAGTGGCATTGTTTAAAGTGGCAAGTGATACATTTATTACATACATGTTTCATTATTAAAGTGGCTAGAGATGTTCGTAGCAGCCACTCAATGTTAGTGATGGCTGTTTAACAGTCTGATGGCCTTGAGATAGAAGCTGTTTTTCAGTCTCTCGGTCCCCGCTTTGATGCACCTGTACTGACCTCGCATTCTGGATGATAGCGGGATGAACAGGCAGTGGCTCGGGTGGTTGATGTCCTTGATGATCTTTTTGGCCTTCCTGTGACATCGGGTGGTGTAGGTGTCCTGGAGGGCAGGTAGTTTGCCCCCGGTGATGCGTTGTGCAGACCTTACTACCCTCTGGAGAGCCTTACGGTTGTGGGTGGAGCAGTTGCCGTACCAGGCGGTGATGCAGCCCGACAGGATGTGTGTTTTTTGGTGACAAGCCGAATTTCTTCAGCCTCCTGAGGTTGAAGAGGCGCTGCTGCTCCATCTTCACCACGCTGTCTGTGTGGGTGAACCATTTCAGTTTGTCCGTGATGTGTACGCCGAGGAACTTAAAACTTTCCACCTTCTCCACTACTGTCCCGTTGATGTGGATAGGGGGCTGCTCCCTCTGCTGTTTCCTGAAGTCCACGATCATCTCCTTTGTTTTGTTGACATTGAGTGTGAGGTTATTTTCCTGACACCACACTCCGAGGGCCCTCACCTCCTCCCTGTAGGTTGTCTCGTCGTTGTTGGTAATCAACCTACCACTGTAGCGTCGTCTGCAAACTTGATGATTGAGTTGGAGGCGTGCATGGCCACGCAGTCATGGGTGAACAGGGAGTACAGGAGAGGGCTGAGAACGCACCCTTGTGGGGCCCCAGTGTTGAGGATCAGCGGGGTGGAGATGTTGTTACCTACCCTCACCACCTGGGGGCGGCCCGTCAGGAAGTCCAGGACCCAATTGCACAGGGCGGGGTCGAGACCCAGGCTCTCGAGCTTAATGACGAGTTTGGAAGGTACTATGGTGTTAAATGCTGAGCTGTAGTCGATGAACAGCATTCTTACATAGGTATTCCTCTTGTCCAGATGGGTGTGCAGTGTGATTGCGATTGCGTCGTCTGTGGACCTATTGGGGTGGTAAGCAAATTGGAGTGGGTCTAAATTGGAGTGTCAGATAGGGTGGAGGTGATATGGTCCTTGACTAGTCTCTCAAAGCACTTCATGATGACGGAAGTGAGTGCTACGGGTCGATAGTCATTTAGCTCAGTTACCTTCGCTTTCTTGGGAACAGGAACAATGGTGGCCCTCTTGAAGCATGTGGGAACAGCAGACTGGGATAAGGATTGATTGAATATGTCCGTAAACACTCCAGCCAGCTAGTCTGCACATGGTCTGAGGACGCGGCTGGGGATGCCGTCTGGACCATGGATTGTTGGGTGTAAACTGCCATCTCAAATAACATTTTATTGGTCACATACATGTATTTAGCAGATGTTATTGCGGGTGTAACGAAATGCTTGCGCTTCTAGCTCCGACAGTGCAGTAATATCTAACAGTTTCACAACATATACCCAAAATACACGTAAATCTAAGTAAGGAATGGATTAAGAATAGATATACATATATGTCAGAGTGGCATTGGACTAAGATACAGTGGCATAGTATAGAGGACAGTACATACATATGAGATGGGTAATACAATATTTACAAACAATTAAAGTGACTAAGATATCGTAGAATAGTATAGAGTACAGTTTACACATATGAGATGAGTAATGCAAGACATGGAGACATTATTAAAGTGGCTAGTGTTTAATTTCCTTAAAGTGGCCAGTGATTCCTTAGCCACTGTATTGATGGGATTTTAGTTTCTGGTGGAAGCCACTTTTCCACTGTGACACGCAAGTCCTCAACTGATATAGCAAAAGGTAAGTACAAGTATTCCCTATGTCTGTGATCGTTGACCTAAGCTGTGTATTCGTTAAAATACTTCTGTACTTCATCCCAAAAGGGCTGGAATGAGGATTGTGGTTTGCCATTCAGCTTCCTTAAATCCATGATCAGGTCTGGGTCATCACCATCAAGGAGGAATAAGGATACTCTCTCATCAAGTAGGCCCTGTTCATCATCGTTTGCTGACCTCTTGTCGTCTGTTAGAAACTGATACATTTCTCTCAGGATGTCGCTGTTCACTATGGCAGCATGTGCATATTTTTGTTTTCTTGAGTAAGGCAGCTCCAAAATGCAGGTGTTTCAGCATAGCTCAGTGCTTTCTGTGGTGGTGGGGCAAGCCAGCAGAAAATACAGAGCGCCTAAGGGTAGACCTCAAAGTCTAGACCCTTGGGTGCTGTCATAGAGTTACATTAGAAGTGCCCATCCAAGAAGGCTCAAGGTCATTGGCCACAGATAATATTACGTCAAATCACGCTATATCTACAGTATCTTTGATTGGACTGTCAATATCATACTTTCAAAATCTTAGCTAGAAGTCATCATCATGAATCAAGTTGACAATCTACTGGCAAATCCTTTTAAATCCTTGTCATATGAAGAGAAATAATGAAGAGAAATTATAGATAAAACGTATCGATGCTCAACGGCCATTGGACATAAACATTACACAACAAGTTGGAAATCGCAAATTCAACAATGAGTGGTTTGGAATGAATCAGTGACTAACCAAGCATTGCAAAGCAATCATTAGCCTGCTATTCAGTGGAGTGGCTGTGTGGTACCAAGTCTAAGATTAAGGGTCTCTTTTCATAGTTTAGAATTATAAACATTCAACATTGCACATGCTATCAATGAAGCATGATTTGTGCTGTGCTCAAAACAACTTAACTTGGAACTGCAAAATCTGACTTAAGTGAGTTCAAGACAACTGGGAACTCGGGAAAAATGAGCTACGACTCGGAAAATACGTTTTGAACTTTCATCCAACTCGGAATTGTAAATTCGGGAACTCGGGCCTCTTTCTAGAGTTACGATCTGAAGATCACTGACGTCATCATGATTTAACCTTTTTTTTCTCGAGTTCCCAGTTGCCTTGAAAGCCCCATAAATCCAGAGAATGTCAGACTTTGATGACAAAGTTTGATTACAAAATTTGCCCACGAAGGACCGCCGTGTCACCTTCCTGTTCAAGTAAACACAGCACAACAAGGTGTCCAAAACTGTCTTGTATGCTGCTGCATAAATGATGTAATATGCCAGGGAGATATGTATGCTATAGCTAATAAAATAATACTAAGTGTATGCTGTGTAGTAAGCTGTTAGTAGCCCATGTGCCTCACCCTAATCATTTGGTCTATATTCACCTCTTAATTTTGACTACTCTTCTGACTTGGTGTGCTAATGTAGCCTATTACCTGTTTTTGAGAAATGTAATCATCAAATATTGTAAGAGCTTTCATTGACTGCTTATATGCACCCTTTATTTATCCTACGGTTCTGACTTGGTGTACAGGGAGAACACTGTAAGAACACCCGTGTTCTGAATTCTGTCTCTGTACATAGTTATTGACTACGTCCGTCCTAGCTCGCACATGAATGTCTTAATCGAAATTACTGATTGCCTCTTATCCACTTGTCGCCCCATTATGCCATAGTTTGTAGAAACCACATTTGTTTAAGCAAGTCACCCATATCAGCTATGTTTTTTTTAAGGCAGTAAATGAGGCTGAATGACCTGTTTTGCTGCCAGACAAGGCTCTGCTGATAGCCAGGTGTAGCAGTGGTAGGGTGTTGGGCTTGCTGTTGGGACTCTGCTATTGGGAAAGCTTTATTTATGCCCTAACAGTTTGTGGGCACCGTTTGTCACCGTTATAGTGCAATTAATATATTGTTTAGTGCTGTGTAGTGGCTTTGCTGGCATAAATCCCCCCCCCCCCCCACCACCACCACCACCACCAAGATTTACAGGCTAAAATCGCCACTGCAGCTGACACACTTAGATTTCATCAATAATTTTGACTTCAATTTGGTTGTCCAAAATACTAATCAGCCTGCACTGCCTCTTTGCTGATTAATGCCCTGATCTCTGGCCAGTCCATTTGTTCAATGACATTGTTGTTTCATCTATGAATCGCTTCTAATAAAAAAAAATGATGCATTAACCATTAACTGTTAATTTAACCGACTGTTTGTTTATAATGAGGGACGTCCTACGTTTTAATCTGGACACATAAACAGTAGGAATTTGCGCTGGTTTCAGATGAGGGAGAAATGAAACATCTGCACGTCGCCTGCAGATGCGAGGGTGTGCGTTTCACTGTCCAATCCAAGACTCGAACATGATCTGAGCGCTTGATCTGTGGGGTTTGGTCTCTTGCTCATCAACTTGAGAAAGCCGACAGTGCATTATAAAGGGAGAGCGGACAGTTCATTACAACCAAAGCGCCGCATATATTGGCCCAAAAATAACAAATCGGATTTATTTTTTTCGGCCTTACACTGGAGCTGTAGAGGAAGAGATACGTTATGGGGGGTGTTTATAACAGAGATGCAGTACCTTACCTTCATCACAACTCCCCCGTCCTCATATCATTGTGTAGCCTAGCAGGGACAGTGAGGCCATCACGCTAAACCATTATGACGGGTACTACAGGTACGTTTGATTTGGTTAATAGTATAGTAAGCCAAATTCTTCAAACTTGATTCTAGAGTTAAACCTAAACAAAAATATAGAGCGAAAACAATATACAGTTTTTACATTTTAATTGTTGCAGTTTCAGGTGTTCACTTTTTTATGCCTTTTTATATTTCTGTAATTGTAAATTATTTGAATTGCTGCTTTAAAAACAGTGTATTGTGAATGAAGATGTGATGTAATTGATTTAATCTGCACTATTCACTTTTCAAGATTTCAGCCATGCCATGGGCGATATTGAAACCAACGGCACCGATTACGAATATGATGAGGATTATACAGACGAGGTCTGTGACAAGGCCGGCGTTGTCAAGTTTGGTTCCATCGCCACCCCTGCTTTCTTCTCTGTGGTGACTATCCTGAGTCTAGCGGGCAACATCCTGGTCCTGGTCATCCTTGCCAAGTACGAGAACCTCAAGTCTCTCACCAACATCTTCATCCTCAACTTGGCCCTATCTGACCTGGTTTTCACCTTTGGTCTGCCCTTCTGGGCAGCCTACCACATCTGGGGCTGGACCTTTAGCAGGATCCTCTGCAAGACCGTCACCTTTGTCTTCTACGCTGGCTTCTACAGCAGCGTTTTGTTCCTGACCATCATGACTATCCACCGCTACCTGGCCGTGGTGCATCCTCTGTCCGACCATGGTTCCCAAAGGGGCTGCTATGGGGTCACAGTCTCTCTCGTCATCTGGGTTGTTAGTTTTGGGGCGGCCGTCCCTGCTTTGATTTTCAGCTCTGTCCAAGAGAACCCCCATGAAGGAGACATCCATTTTTACTGTGAATACTGGGATCCGCTGTGGAAGAGAGTGGGCAGCTACCAACAGAACATCTTCTTCTTGGCTGCTTTTGCAGTGATCGGGTTCTGCTACGTGAGGATATTGAGGACAATCTTCAAGTCAAGGTCACACATGAGGAATCGAACCGTGAAGCTGATCTTCAGTCTAGTGGCAGTATTTTTCCTTGGCTGGGCGCCTTACAACGTGGTGATATTTCTGAGGTTGTTGCATGACTACTCCGTAGCACCTTTCAATACTTGTGAGGTCAGCACATGGCTTGACTATGGGTTCTATGTGTGTCGACTGATTGCTTTCTCCCACTGCTGTCTCAACCCTGTCTTCTACGCATTTGTTGGGATTAAGTTCAGAAATCACTTGAAGGTGATCTTGCTGAAGCTTTGCCATCGCCAAAGCACCATGGATACACAACAGATTAGATTACCTAACATATACTCGATGGGATCAATGTACTAGCGCAGGGGTCTTCAACCTTTTCTTGACCAGGGACCCACGCCAGGCAAACCGGCGACCCATCATATGTTAGCAAAAAAAGAAAATCACATCTTGTCAAATCAAAATCAAATCAAATTTATTGATCACATACACGTGTTTAGCAGATGTTATTGCAGGTGTAGCGAAATGCTTGTGCTTCTAGCTCTGACAGTGCAGTAATATCTAACAAGTAATATCTAACAGTTTCACAACATATACCCAAAATACACGTAAATATAAGTAAGGAATGGATTAAGATATAAATATATGTCAGAGCGGCATTGGACTAAGATACAGTGGCATAGTATAGAATACACTATATACATATGAGATGGGTGATGCAATATTTACACACAATTAAAGTGACTAAGTGACTTATACATATGAGTAATGCAAGATACGGAGACATTATTAAAGTGGATAGTGTTTCATTTCCTTAAAGTGGCCAGTGATTCCTAATCTATGTCTATAGTCAGCAGCCTCTGATGTGCTGAAGATGGCTGTTTAACAGTCAGTGGTGTAGTATATATACAGTATATACATATGAAATGTGTGATGCAATATGTAAACACAATTTAAAAGTGACTAAGATACCATAGAATAGTGTGAAGTGCAGTTTATACATATGAGATGAGTAATGCTAGATACGGAAACATTATTAAAGTGGCTAGTGATCCATTTCTAAAAGTGGCTACTGATTCCTAATCTATGTCTATAGGCATGTGTCTATCTGATGTGCTTGTGATGGCTGTTTAGCAGTCTGATGGCCTTGAGATCGAAGCTGTTTTTCATTCTCTCGGTCCCAGCTTTGATACACCTATACTGATCTCGCCTTCTGGATGATAGCGAGATGAACAGGCAGTGGCCCGGGTTGTTGATGTCCTTGATGATCTTTTTGGCCTTGTTAGGGCATCGTGTGCTTTAGCTGTCTAGGAGGGCGGGAAGTTTGCCCCCTGTAATGAGTTGGGCAGACCGCACCACCCTCTGGAGAGCTTTGCGGTTGTGGGCGGTGCAGTTGCCGTACCAGGCAGTGATACAGCCCGACAGGATGCTCTCAATTGTGCATCTGTAAAAGTTTGTAAGGGTTTTAGGTGTTAAGTCAAATTTCTTTATCCTCCTGAGGTTGAAGAGGCGCTCTTGCGCCTTCTTCACCACACTGTCTGTGTGGGTGGCTGCCCACTCATATCACCAGGTTTTGTAAGGGCGCAGCTTTGGGGTTAGAAATGGGGGGGGGGGGGGGGGGGGGGGGCAGTGGAGGCTCCTCAGAGGAGGAAGGGGAGGACCATCCTCTTAGTGAATTTCATAAAAATAAAAATTGTAAAACATTGAAAAAAGGGATCCTTTTTAGATAAAACTATACTCTATATACATATTCACATGTCACCAAATAATTGATTAAAGTACACTGTTTTGCAATGAAGGTCTACAGTAGCCTCAACAGAAGTCAATATACCAAGAGGAGGACGGAATCTAGCTGTCCTCCGGCTACACCTTGTTGCTACATGCTTTAACAGAAATAAGGCCATGCTCATGAAAAACAAAAGTGTCCTCCCTCATCATAAAAGGCACTGACCGCCACTGGGGGGGACATTACCTGGTGAGAATTTTTTGGGCATCTGAAGCTAATTTAGTGCATTTCTACACCAGTGGCGGTCAGTGCCGTTTATGATGAGGGAGGACATTTTTTTTTCATGAGCATGGCCTTATTTCTATTACAGCATATTGGATGACTCTCATTCATATTCCATTCACCCAGTTCATTGTAACATCGATAGGTTTAGACTACTACATGATACTCTAATTTTCCCTATACCCATCATGAGGTTGCTACAACCTAGCCTATGAATGAAAGTTTACAATGTAGGTGCACACAGGTCGAGAGAAAAATTTGAGATGACAGTGACACATGGAGAGACAGTGACACATTCATTACCGCCTTGCACAACTCTTGTCATTCAAGTATTTTTATCCCCGTTTCGTTTGCTTCCGTTTAAGAAACGTTTTTCAACAGAATCGGCAGACTGAATACACCCCTGATCAAGCATTAACACAGTTCACTTAAGTTTCATAGCAGCCACGTTGTATTCATTCTTTCCTCTATGCACTCTCCTCCTCTCACCTTTTCCCTTTGTTTGTGGACTTCAATGAACAACACATCAGCTGTATGTGACCAGGCGAAAAAAACTTTACAAGTCAAACCGTGTCATAACCGCTACACACAGCCTACATCGTTTCCCCCATATTAGCTAAAGTAATGTCCTAGTAAAAATAGCTAATAGAACTAATGTGTTAGTAAACCTGCTACAATCATGCAGTAATGTTACAGTGTATATAGTCAGAAAGCAGTTAGACCACTGCGCCACTCGGGAGGCCCCCTAAGGCACTGCATCGCAGTGCTAGCTGTGCCACTAGAGATTCTGGGTTAGAGTCCAGGCTCTGTCGCAGCCGGCTGGGGCGGATGACCCATGAGAGACTCATGGGGCGGCGCACAATTGGCCCAGTGTCGTCCGGGTCAGGGGAGTGTTTGGTCGGTAGGGATATCCTTGTCCTATGGTGGTGGAAGAGTTCCAGTGTTGTTTTGGATAGTCATAGCCAGCTAGCTAACATAGCATCCCTCTGTTTGAGCAGGGTGTTTGAGTAACTAAACTTGCCAGCTGCATTTGCTAGCTAAGTAAGTGAAACTGAAACGGAAAAAAAATATTAAATCTCTCTCTCTCTTACTTCTCCTTTATTTTTTAAGAAATGAATTTGTTGAAAACTGTTAATCTATTGTCTCTCTCTCTCTCTCTTTGAGTCAACCAGTTACCACATTTTATGCATGCAGTGCTAGCTAGCTGTAGCTTATGCTTTCAGTACTAGATTAATTCTCTGATCCTTTGATTGGGTGGACAACATATCAGTTCATGCTGCAAGAGCTCTGACAGGTTGGAGGACGTCCTCCGGAACTTGTCATAATTACTGTGTAAATCTATGGAAGGGGGTGAGAACCAAGAGCCTCCTAGGTTTTGTATTGAAGTCAATGTACCAAGAGGAGGACGGAAGCTAGCTGTCCTCCGGCTACACCATGCAGAGTGCTGTTGAGGCTACTATAGACCTTCATTGCAAAACAGTGTGTTTTAATCAATTATTTGGTGACGTGAATATATTTAGTATAGTTTTATCTAAAAAGGATAACTTTTTCAATGTCTTAACATTTTTATTTTTATGAAATTCACTGAGAAGGATGGTCCTCCCCATCCTCCTCTGAGGAGCCTCCACTGTTCTACAAAATCTAATATGACCCTTTTGGTGTCATTTTGAGGTCACTTGTATTGTAAATAAGAATAGAAAATGTTCAGGGCCTAAAATAAACACCTGCCAAATGCGGGTAGATTTCTGGCATTGGCGGATAAGATGTCTATTTCACTAGCCACATTGGCGGGTGGGCACATCTCCACAGTGTGAGCATTTCACTCGCGTTTGTGAATAAAAATAGTCAAGTATGATAACAAAATCAGCCGTAGCTGTTTCAAAGTATTTCTGCCTGTTTGTTTCATACCTGGTAAATTAAATCGCACAAAGTCAAAGAACTACCTATCCTATATAGCCTATGCCACCTCACGCTGCAACACTGCTTGGCTGGGGGCTGTGGGCATATGAAGATCTGAGTGAAAGCTTAATTTTTAGAAACGCTGCGCACAGGCATAAAAGTTGGTCTAATTTACTTTAACCCTTGTGTGGTGTTCGGGTCTATGGGACCCATTTTCAATGTTTATTCAAATAAAAGTTATACAATTAATAATTTTTTCAACCTGAGACTCATTGGCCTTGGCTCATTTTCTGTGAAGAACATGTAAAATAACACATTTTCCTTGAGTGCACACTGTACACATATTACATAAGTGGTGTTTGGGTCCACTGTGAAAAAGTGTGTGTGTAGGTGAAAACAAGTAAAAATTAAACAAAAAGGTTTGCTGTGTGCCTTCACTCCTGTCTTCATTCTTGTCTTTCTCCTCCCTTGGCCTGCTGTTTCTACATAGCACCAAGAACCTGTCTGTCTCCCTGCCTGTCTCCCGCTTTTATCGCACTCTTTACCCTCTGTAGTGTGTGAAACTATGTCTTGCGGGAACCTGCACAATGTTATTACAACACATTATTTTGATACATTGTAAAAAATGCAGTATTTTCCCACACTCGACCCCAGCCAGGTGCAAATTGGGGGAGGGACACAACAAATAAATAGCTTTGCATGTGTGGCTCCTTTCCACAATCAATCAGTGGAAAGTAAAAATCATCTCTGCTCAGAGGGCCTTAGAAATCATTTTTGCAGTGAGAAGCTAGTGTGGAAGGAACGTCTTCCACTTTGGAAGATTAAGAATTTCCTGAATATGAGGATCATGTCTCTGTCAATTCGGAGTCTGACAGTGAGTTGGAAGAAATGGATGAGAAATGGACCCTCAGCCAGCCCCAGGCCCAGCCCGTCAGCAACCAGCTCATCAGCAGCCTGCAGAAGGAGAAATATGGATGTCAAGAAATTGTGAAATTGAATGGTCTTCTTGCCCAAGGAATGAGCCACCTCGCATGGCTGCCAATGTGATAAGGATGCAACCAGGGCCGACGCGGATGGCGGTTATTCATGTGCAGGACATAAAGTCTTCTTTTCAACTGTTCATCCCAGACACCATCCAGAAAATCATTCTGAACTGCACTAATTTGGAGGGAAGGCGTGTTTTTGGAGAGCGATGGAAGGAGATGGACCAAACTCATTTACATGCATACTTTGGGGTTCTTATCCTTGCTGGTGCTTTCAGATCCAATGGGGAATCCACAGAATCCCTGTGGGATGCAGAAACTGGCTGAGAACTTCTCCGTGTAACAATATCTCTGGAAAACTTCCACATAATTTCCAGGATTATTCACTTCGACAACCGAGACACCAGACCAGCTCGGTGGCAGAGAGGCAAGCTAGCTGCAATCAGGTCAGTGTGGGACAAGTGGGTGGACCGCCTTCCCCTATTTTACAACCCTGGGCCCAACTTTACTGTTGATGAGCAGCTTATGCCATTTAGGGGCTACTGCCTCTTCAGGCAGTACATACCGTCTAAACCCGCAAAATATGGAATCAAGATCTGGGCTGCCTGTGATGCTGCTTCATCATATGCGTGGAACTTGCAAGTGTATATGGGGAAGCCAGATGAAGGAGCCCCTGAGAAGAACCAAGGGATGCATGTTGTCCTGGATGTGACACATGGACTCCGTGGCCACAACATCACATGCGATAACTTTTTACTTCGCACAAGCTGGGACAGGAGCTCCTCAAGAGGAAGATGGTAGGAACAGTATGAAAGAACAAGCCAGAGCTCCCACCTCAGCTGTTGAATACACGGAACAGGCCTATCAATTCCTCTAAGTTGGTGTTCACGGCCGACACGTCCCTAGTGTCCTACGTGCCAAAGAAAGGGAAAAATGTGGTACTAATGAGTACGCTGCATAGGGATGGGAGAATCTGTGGCCAGGAACATCAAAAAACAGAAATCATAATGGATTACAATGCCACAAAAGGAGGGGTGGACAATTTAGACAAGCTGGTGACTGGCTACAGCTGCAAAAGAAGAACCTTACTCTGGCCACTTGGGATATTCTTCAACATCTTGGATCTCAGCGTACAACGCATTTGTCATCGGGATGGTGTTGAACCCAGATTGGAACAGAGTGAAGCCCCAGAGGAGACGGGCAAGGCATTGGTAAGACCTCAAATCCAGAGGAGGCAACATATCCCAAGGACCACAGCTTCTGCAGCCATCGTGAGGAGGATTCAGGAGGAGGATGCTGGTGCCCCATCCACCCGACCCACAGAACCAACAACTCCAATACCGGAAGTAAGTGTGAGTGATGTTGTTGCATGTGTGTGTGTCTGACTCTCCTACCTTGGTCTGCTGTAACTATATGTGAGTGAGATGTTAGTAAAATTCCTGAACTAAGTGTTTTCATCATTCTAGATTGCAGCCGGTAGCAACAAGAAGAAGCGCTGTGATGTGTGTGGACCCAAGAAGGACAGGAAGACACAGTACACATGCATCAAGTGCAAGAAATACATTTGCAACACATACACAGTAAAACTCTGTCCCTCATGTAGCGTGTAGACCGGCCTGTGTTCAATGGGTCTCATTTATCATTTCCATAAATTACTGCATGTAAAATCTGTCCTTTTATTGCTTTGTTCAGTTCAAAGCAATAAACATCAGTAGTGATGAAAACCTTGTTTAATTTGTTCAAGATAAACATGATTTATTCCATCCATGTCTTGATTATATATATATTTTTTAATTAAACGAATAGCGCTTTTAATGATACCATGATCTATCAGAGGTAAATGGCAAATATTAACCATGTATGCTGTCTATATTGCTTGTAATTGATATAAGTCAACATCTAAATATTAAGTATTTTTACGTAAATTGTTATGGCTGTATTGTTTTAAAAACCCAATAATGTTGTGGGTCCATCAGACCGTGGAACATTGGGCGAATAAGAACAACATGACCACCACACAAGGGTTAAACCAAAGTCTACTTCAGTGAGACTTTGTCCTTGTGTATCTTAGCTATTTATGTACATTGTTTTGTTCACAAGCTAATTTGTTTTTCAATGTTTGAGTTTCAACTGCTAGAGAAGAGAAGACAGCGCTGCTACTAGTCAGACTCAATGTCGCAGACACAAACATGACTGGAGTTGCGTCACCACGGTACATTTTTGTCTCATCCGTGATATTCTGGTTAAAAAACTCTTTTTAGAAAGATTATAAAGCATGATCATCATTTTTTTTTTGTGTTTTGTTGGTGTAATTTTAGCTGGGAAAATTTGTTTTGGCTGGTAAATATTTAAATCTACCTGCCACAGTGGCTGGTGGACCAAAAAGCACATTGTTTCCCCAAATATGTTTCTTAACACTTTTACATGAATGTGGATGCTACCATGATTATGGATTATCCTGAATGAATTGTGAATAATAATGAGTGAGAAAGTTATAGACGCACAAATATCATACCCCCCCCCCCCCCAAAAAAAATCCCTCCCCTCTAATTGTAATGGTGAGAAGTTAGCATTTCTTGGGGGTATGATATTTGTGCGTCTCACTCATCATTATTCACGATTCATTCAGGATTATCTGTAACCATGGTAGCATCCATTTTTTATTATTGTAAATAGTGTTCTTTAATTGTATCTTGTTCTTTTCAATCTGTTGTATTTTAATAACAACTGCAATGTATAAAAATCACATTTCAAATAAAGTTAGTATTGGTATCTAAACAGATCTGAAACACTTACTGTACAAAGGCTACTACAATGCAATGGATACTAGGGCAGATACAGAAGAGGACAGACATTTCAAAAATCACTAATGAGAGATTTAAATATCGGGATATAGACCAAGTGATTTAAGGGTATAGGTTAGAACCGGGTGATGTCAGTGTGCTCATCCCTGACCATCCCTGTTAAAAGCAAGGATAGAAGTCAAGGATGAGCGTGAGTTCTGGAGACAGCTTCACACTCTCCTGTAGTTTGACAAGCTCTGGCCGCCTGCTGTTCCTCCAAATAATTATCTGTCCACATATTGGGACTGTGTGATGCATTAAAAAAATATAATTTTAAGAAACTTCAACTAGGGTTCTACTGCCCTCTGCTGGGGAAAGAGAGAAAAAAGAGGAAACGTTTACATTACCAGACCCCTATTAATGCTTCTCAGGGTAGGATCAGGTCCCCTCTGTCCATCTTAATCTTATTAATTATGATGTAAATGGAAAAACTAGATCCTACTCTGAGATGTTTTATGAATATGGGCCCTGGTATTCCCAGGCGGTCTCTCATCCAAGTAGAACCCAAGCCTGACCCTGCTTACACACACACCCACACGTGGTGGGTTAAGGTGTCAGCATGCTTCAGTTCGGCTGGCACCTAGCCTAACTCGGCTAGCCGAACCGAAAGAGTGTGCTGGCATACTCCCTTAAAATACTCCCTTCGCTTGAAAAACGAGAATAAAATGGCAATAGTACTGTTTGTCAATTTTGAGATGTGCAGAAGATGAATGTGCAAGTAGAGATACTGGGGTGCAAAAGAGCAAGATAAATAATGAGGTAGTTGGATGGGCTATTTACAGATGGGCTATGTACAGGTGCAGTGATCTGTGAGCTGCTCTGACAGCTGTGAGCTGCTCTGACAGCTGAATATTACTTAGCCAAGCTTCTAGACCAAGATCTCAGTCTAGCAGTATAACACTAGCCCACCGTGTGACTTATTTACATGTTGCCGCAGACAGGAAGTAGAATGGAGCGTGTGCGCGCAAACATTGACATCGGTTTTGATTTGAAGGGGGTGGTAGCATCTAACAATTGGTTTTAATTATTTCATGACCACCGCTCGGTGATGTAAACAACTCATTTATTTTCAGAACCGTCCACTGACCACGGATGTACCCTCCAACGTGGTAAAAGCGTAGCAAAACAGGCACAGACACAGGTCGGTAAACAAGTCACACGGTGGGTTTGTATGAAAGGTGGCCTCTCCAGCTATTCTCAATCTAGGTGTGACGCATCATTCCTTTAGTAAATGCGTACACAGGGTTTTGTTTGGTTATTCCTGCAGGGGGTTTGTAACATGTGCGCCCCGTCCGTGGCATTCAGTTAGTGGATGACGGGTTGCGTTTATACAAGTCATTTTGGTTATAAGGGTGCTCTTACACTGTGTATTATATTCGTGTATACATACCATTTTGAGTGTTTTTGGCCTGTTAAAAGAGTTAGTTATTATTAGTTGGTCAAGCCTAAAATGGCACCTGAGCATCTTACTTTGGAAATTGGATTAGGTCCCACCCTTTCTGGGGTCCTTACATGAGTTAGTCATATTCCATCCATTCAGTCATTTTTAATGGCCTAGTCATTAATGTGTTACTACTGCCCCCTAGTGGTGCTATAGTTTTTAGCCCTTTATATGTAGCAACATGGTTATAGATGATGCCTTTATAGTTTATATTGTAAGTAGTGTCATATAATTTCATTGTATTTATATGTATGTTATCCTGATATTAATGGCACTTTGTATTCTGCTCTCTCCTAGAGAAACCACACATTTACTCTTCCACAGCAATAGATCAGTGGTATAGCCAGGAGCCTTTCATAGTGATCAACCCATAGCCCTGAACATACTCTGCCTGTTCTATACTGTTATTCCTCCAAGTAATCTACAAGTCAACCGTTTGCCATCATTGCGTTCTGACAGACGCCCGGAGACGAGCACGCCCAAATCAAACGAGCAACCTAAGAATAATACAGTCCTTTAGCCCTTACAAAAAAAACTAGACCACCTTTAATCCACACACAGAGACGCGTACAAAGCTCTCCCTCGCCCTCCATTTGGCAAATCTGACCATAATTCTATCCTCCTGATTCCTGCTTACAAGCAAAAACTAAAGCAGGAAGTACCAGCGACTCGCTCAATACGGAAGTGGTCAGATGGCGCAGATGTATGCTACAGGACTATTTTGCTAGCACAGACTAGAATATGTTCCGGTATTCATCCGATGGCATTGAGGAGTATACCACATCAGTCACCGGCTTCATCAATAAGTGCATCGATGACGTCGTCCCCACAGTGACTGTACGTACATACCCCAACCAGAAGCCATGGATTACAGGCAACATCTGCACTGAGCTAAACGGTAGAGCTGCCGCTTTGAAGGAGTGGGACATTAACCCAGATACTTGTAAGAAATCCCGCTACAACCCCCGACAAGCCATCAAACAGGCAAAGCATCAATACAGGACTAAGATTGAATCCTACTACATCGGCTCCGACGCTCATTGGGTGTGGCAGGGCTTACAAAAAATTATGGACTACAAAGGGAAGCCCAACCGTGAGCTGCCCAGTGACACGAGCCTACCAGACGAGCTAAATTACTTCAATCAATGAATCAAATTGATTTATAAAGCCCTTTCTACATCAGCAGTCACAAAGTGCTATACAGAAACCCAGCCTAAAACCCCAAACAGCAAGCAATGCAGATGTAGAAGTAGTATGGCTGGAAAAACTCCCTAGAAAGGCAGGAACCTAGGAAGAAACCTAGAGAGGAACCAGGCTATGAGGGGTGGTCGGGTGGAGATTATAAGAGTACATGGCCATTAAGGCCAAATTGTTCTTCAAGATGTTCAAACGTTCTATGTGCGCTTCGAGGCAAGCAACACTGAAGCATGCATGAGCGCACCAGCTGTTTCAGACGACTGGGTGATCACGCTCTCCGTAGCCGATGTGAGTAAGACCTTTAAGCACGTCAACATTCACAAGACAGCAGGGCTGGACGGATAACCAGAACGTGTACTCAGAGCATGCGCTCTTCACTAACATTTTCTACCTGACCGAGTCCGTAATACCTACTGTACATGTTTCAAGCAGACCACCATAGTCCCTGTGCCCAAGAACGGCAAGGTAACCTTCCTAAATGACTACAGACCTGTAGCACTCATGTCTGAGCCCATGAAG